>NC_141825.1:20542606-20817606 GCF_982586985.1 Callionymus lyra | reverse complement strand
GAGCCTCTTCCAACAAAAACTGACCTGCGGAGAACAGCGCTGGCGTGAAAACACTGGACTGCAGGGCTGTTGATCTTGGCCCACGAGTGGAAATGCTGAAACCGTAGCCACGCAGCAGCGGCCTATCACTGTGTGGCCATCTTTCAGACACATTTGTCCAGATTACAGCGCCGCGATATTCCTGTTTGCTCAAGATGAGGACATTAACTGCTGTTTGATAGTGGAGGGTTTGCTCCGACTCTCCTGGGACCCAGATTACAGAACTCTTGCGGGGGGGGAAGTAAGCGGGTACACACACCTGTTCCTGGTGAGAGTTTGATTTAGAGAGGAATTATGACGGTGTTGACTTTAGCTAGATCCTCTACTGTACCAGCACCAGCTGCACCTCCACATTTTTCCCCTAATAACCAGGATCAAACTGAATCTCGTCTTCTGAGATTTAGATGAAACTTCATACCAGGGCTGAGAACATAAATGCGCCAAACACCTGCGCAGGTATGGAGGGGGATTAATACATCAAAGAGACTCACTGTTAGAAAAAAGATGGCAACCCTGAACAGCAATGACCTGGATTATCCCACCATATTACTTTTATACCTATGATGGTTTTGTTTCTTTTGGGAATATTACTTCCAATGCTGATGAATAGTTTCAAGACTTGTGTTTATTTTTCTCTCTGTGTTGCCGCTGCTCATCTTCCACATAATACTTTTGTTAAAACGAATTTCATTTTATTATTTTTTTTTAAAGCAAAAGCGGATGATTTTTATCAGTGATTGCTTTTATAGAATATTGTTTAAAAGAAATACATTTTACAATAAACACATCCAAAAAAAATAAACAAGTAACAACAAACAATATCAACATCAATATGTTTTTTTATTCTATTATTTAGTCTAAATGTTATTAGAAAATAACAAAAAAGGAAAACCTTAATAATTAGTAATAAGGGTTATTTAATAATAATATATTCCAGATCAAAGATACTAAAATTAAAATCTAAAACATTTTTTTTAGTTCAACAAGTTTCTTATTGAGGTAAATTATTTTCTAAAACTGTATTCTAATATAAAAAAGTGAAATAAATGTGTAAATATTTTTTATTATTATTATTATTATTATTATTACAACTAGAGAGGCTAGCTGGGCTAGTTCTGACCTTGAATCTAGTATTCTTGTGTTAGCTCATGGTCAAAGTGACCCGAAAACAAATGTGTTTTTTGTATCCCTTGTGTTTTCTCTGGGTCAACGTGAACGATCTCCACCACTTCATACATATTTCTGGAAGCCAGGGAGGTCGTTCACCTTGACCCAGAGACAACACATGGGATACCACAAACACATTTGTTTTACGGCCTTCGGGTCACATTAGGTTAGGTAGAACTTTATTGATTGTTTAATCCATTAACATTAACCCAGAGATAACACAATGGTGTTATAATAAAGATGTTCTGGACCATTTATAACTTTTTCTTGCCAAACAGGGTCATTCAACAGACGCTAACTGCTGCTTAACTACATCATTAAATACTCTCAACAACGGAGGACATGTCTAAGGAGCTACAGTGTCTCTTTAACTTGAGTTCTTCTCGGACTCATCATAAGTTTTCCAATCAGCATGAATTGAAATCTACAAAACCGCTTTCCGAGGTCATTCAAATTTTATAGGAAATTTGAATAATTCCATTTGTAAATATTAAAAAAAAAGAAAACCACACTATTGAATCTTTTCATTCAAGTCTCCTTCCAAGACTCGCAGACACCTATGTAAGCAAAGAGCTCTAGAATAACAAAGTCACGGAGGACTTCGACTCACCATAATGCATGTAGCAGTTGCCTTTAAGGGGGTCCAGTTGGATGGCCTTCAGGAGGTACCGTTCTGCTTCTGTTTTCTGCCCCTGAAAGTGATGGATTCATTAGATTCAGTTTAAACACCAGACTGAGGCTCGCAACTGAAATAACTGTGTGTACCTAACATGCCTGTCCAAACCACAGCCATCCCAACGATAAATCCTAATAAAGAGACACGAAACACATGCAGCCTTTCTCCATCACTTGTCCAAGCCATGGGCGTCATGCTTGGGGCTCAGACGCCATCATTCATTACACGCGTTTATATCGGAGAAAATAACACTTTCGATGATAACCATGAATTTACGGTTTGTGTGGGTTTTTCGTTTGAAGACAGACAGGAGGAGTTGAAATACTTAAATAGAACAGATGCCGCCGAACTGTTGACATGTGCGTACAAACACTGAAACACTGGAGTGAACGACTCCTACTTATCCCCCCATCCTGCTGTCAAACTGCAAAAACAACACGTCCTTGAATATTGCAAATATTTGCATCATCTGTTTTGTTTCTGCACGACTGTGTGAATGAATATTGTAAATAGATTATGTACCGTGTAAAACAAATTTGATATTTTCAAGCGCCTTTTCTTGCAGAACCAAAAGCGAAATCTTCAATAATTAGTGTATAAAGAAATAGCCATCTCCTGTCCATCACGTAATTCCTATGAGGCCTGGGGAAGGTTAACTTTTACATAAAGGGACCAATGTTTCTGCTGAATCATCCGACTACTTCCCAAAACATCCTCATGCACCTCACTGATTTTGAGGTCAGTGCTGTATCTCAAATCGGATACTAGCGTACTAAAAGTAAGTATTTTTAGTGCGTTAGTGCGTCTCAATTCTTAGTATGCGAAATTTAGTGCGCCATGCACACTAAATCGGCGTACTAACACGCCCACAAAACTGAGCATGGTTCGATGGACACTAACCACCCTAAACAGCCGCCATCTTAGTGACGTTTTAAACGGAAGTTACGTCATATATAAATACATATATATGTATACACTTACAGGTGTATTTTCAGCAGCAGTAGGAGGATAAACACGTCTTCGCTGCTGATACCAGCTTAAATATCTCGCGATTATTTAGATTCTCATATTTTTTCTTTATTTCTTTTTCCAAAGTTGCAATACGTGCTGCCAGCAGGTGGTGATAGCGTTCAAACAGCTGGTTGAAACATCGTTAAATAGAAGTAGAAGAAGAAGCTGTCATGTGATCTCCAGTTAGTGTGTAGCAGCAGTGTTCGATTTGAGACATACTATCTGTGGAGAATTTGCGTACTAGTTAGTACGTACACTAAACTGATGCATACTAACTTCTAGCATACTAAGAGTAGTATGCGATTTGAGACACAGCACTGGGCTTTGTAGGTGTCTTCTTGAACAACTTCATAACTTGAGCCTGTCGAATTTTGGCACAGCCATTTTGGTACATTCAGCGCCATCACGGATGGAGACCCTGCTAGTCGTCACTGGTATCGTTTAGAGGTTGATTTCCAACTACCACAACCCGAGTATAAAATATATCCTCTCCAGTTGCAAGGCAAAGACTGACCCGGGGCAGACACCGACGGCCGAGCACCACCACGGACCATCTGGTCAATAAAGGGACCAAGGTGAAGGCTGGAGGCTCTACGCTGTCACCCAAAGGAGAATAGCTAGATAAAGCTGACCTTGATTGTCAGTTGAAATTCCCACCACCGATCACAACAACCTCCCTTTGGTGAGACATTGTGATGTGTACCCCGTGGTGACTCCCGAGTCGGGGGGAGGAAAGGGAGACTGCCTTTAACCAGAATAAGGAAAATAAATGTCAATTCTTGGTGCTCTGAGACAGGATGGAAGGCTTTTATCTACAGTGCTGTATCTCAAATCGCATACTAGCGTACTAAAAGTTAGTATTTTTAGTGCGTTAGTGCGTCTCAATTCTTAGTATGCGAAATTTAGTGCGCCATGCACACTAAATCGGCGTACTAACACGCCCACAAAACTGAGCATGGTTCGATGGACACTAAACACAATAAACAGCCGCCATCTTAGTGACGTTTTAAACGGAAGTTACGTCATATATAAATGCATATATATTAATATACTTACAGGTGCATTTTCAGCAGCAGTAGGAGGATAAACACGTCTTCGCTGCTGATACCAGCTTAAATATCTTTATTGATTATTTAGATTCTCATATTTTTTCTTTATTTCTTTTTCCAAAGTTGCAATATGTGCTGCCAGCAGGTGTCGATAGCGTTCAAACAGCTGGTTGCAACCATCGTTAAATAGAAGTAGAAGTTTGTGTGTAGCAGCAGTGTTTGATTTGAGACATACTATCTGTGGAGAATTTGCGTACTAGTTAGTACGTACACTAAACTGATGCATACTAACTTCTAGCATACTAAGAGTAGTATGCGATTTGAGACACAGCACAGGACTTACTCAGGAGCCGCAACTAAGGTATTCCTGAATTTGTTGGCCACATTAGGTAAAAATGAGGAAAGTTACTAAAGAAGCTGGGCGAAAGAACCTTAAAGTGATAGTTCACCGAAAGCAAATTGTCAATCGTTGCCCACCATGTAATTTCTATGAGGCCTGGGGAAGATGAAATGCATATGGACAACTTTAAACATACAGTATACCAACGATTCTACCAAGTGATTCAACCAATACCGACAACATTTTCAGGTACTTTGTGGTGGTCTGGAGTTGTCAGCTTGGAACATGACATCAGGGATGGCCTACCTGGGTTATTAAGGATATACAAGACCCTTGTGTCAACTAAAGTGTCACGTTGCACTTCCTGGGTCTTTTCTTTTGTACAGTCTTTTCCTGTTTTTCTCTGCTCTCTTGACAGGCGGTGAGGCGGGTGCTTGGCAAGATCCACGGCTGTCTACTATCAGGCCAAAACAGCGTTGCCGCATTAAGAGTCTGCTCCTGGCCTGAGTCGACGGCAGCATGTTTTGTGTTTTACTAGACCATCGGTAAACATCACAGTTGCTCGCCTGGTGAATCGAATTTCTGTTTTTTTTTCGACGTTTAACTCCTGTTAACAGTGCTTTGTGTTCCTTTGGTGAGATTCATTATGGTTCACTCTATATATTGTCAACTTATTGTTTTCCAATATGCAAAGAGAATCTCCCTGGAGAAACTGTTAATTTTGATGCATGGCTTCAGCACACAAATGAATGAATTTCAATCGCGAGGCTCAACAGAGCGAGTCTACGACCAAAACCCAGAGGACCACCAAGACCATCTCCACGGGCATTAAGCACCCGATCGATGCTTGAAAAAGAGACTGCAGCATCTGGCCGCGAGGCTTACGACACATCCCTGATGTCGGCACACCAAATGCCATCTGATCAACGATTAAGAAAGTGCAATCTCCTATAAATCTCACTCTCACAAAGCCGCGGCAACTGCTGGGAGTTCAGCTTGATTAATAAACACAGTCCTTTGAGTAATAGATGCTATTAATATGGAAATGGTCTAATCTTTTGTGGCCTGCATTTATATTCAAGTGTGAAAATAAAGTAGTTCAAGCTCAAATAGAGGCTCCAAATGCAATGAATTAAGAGGTTCAAGCTGTAAATATACAAGTGTGGTTCCCCATGACGTTGTGGAAAATCCAAGTATGCCTTGAAGCGAGCACACGGTGTCCAAGTAGTGATCAACGTTCCTGCATGAAAGGCTTCATCTTTGTGTATTTTGATTCTGGTCTTCACAGATGGTTGGAAGTGTGTTTCTGAGAGGCTGCTGGTTTTATAATAACAGGCCGTCTCTTCGCTAAACCTCAGAATGAAGTGTTCACTCAGTGAAATCACTTGCAGTTGTGAGCGGGTCGAGGAGACGGATCGCGAAAAGAGGGTATTTAGGGCGCCACATGCCAAAGAAAGCACGGAGGAAATACGCTTTCAGGAAGTGTCTGGTTTCTTATCGGGGAATATTATATTCAGTGTCAAGAAGGTTTCTTTGATCATTATTATGTTTTTTTAGTTTTTATCTTTAGTTCAACACATATGGTGAATATTTTGATTGGAGTACGTCAAGAACATGCAACATTATTCGACATATAATCCGCTGAAAAAAAGGCAAAGTCAGCAATTATCTAAATTGCCACAATTGGGAATTGTGCAGGTTCTTGTTCAACATGCTTTCGATTGATTTGTATGCTTTTGAACGCTGATAACAGCTAAAAACAACAACATGTATTTAGATGGAATACATTCTAATATGTATAGTAAATTCAATTTATTCTAGGTAACCCTCTATAAGTTCATGAGAAATTATTTAAACTATACAAAAATATGGAGTATTTTCTAGATAAACAACCAGCTGAAATACCCAGTGTTGCCTTGTATATAAAAAATTATATTAGAAATACTCTGGAGAGAGAGTAAAGAGGGGAAAGAAAAGTTCAGGTGTATTATAGGCTCTACTATTGGCAAGGAAGCTGTAATTCTGGAGAAAAAAAATCTTAGTATTATGTACTATAAATAGTAAGTTTTCAAAGAAATTTGATTTTTTTTAACTTTTTCATCTGGGTTTTCTGCTCTTTTTTCCACATTTCATTTGAAAAAAGGATCTGAAAATCTCTTATATGTTATGTTATACTGCAAATATGGTCAAAATGCATTCAGATTTCCCTTGACAGATTTCGGTGAGGTCAGTTGTCTACATGCTAATCTTAACCATTGTGTTATCTCATGGTCAAGGTGAGCCGAAGGTGTGAAGACAAATGTGTTTGAGCTTCCAAAAATATAACACAAGGGCCCACCTTGACCCAGAGATAACAAAAGTGTTATATCAATTCTGTCCCTAGGAAAAAAATATCCAACATATTATATTCATTTTTCAAGAGGCAGAATGCTTTTGAAATGGTGTTTGTTGCTATGAATTAAAAAGCCAACATTTTTTAAATCTCAACTTTGATCTTCTAATGTAGACTTGTTTGTTTCTCGATTTGGTTCAACAGTTCAACTCCTCCGTCGTCACTAATGCAATTTAACAGCTACATAATATGACCACTCACTGTTTTCCATTTGGTCTTATGTCTCGCGAGATGGCTCCCTCGTGAGAATGAAATATCCATTCTTCTGTCACATATGGCCGAGCTATCGGTGCGTGTCTCTCATATCAAATCCCGAGATCAGATCAGATAAAGTGCACATGTCGCTCCGGCTTCAGGGGCGCCGAGATGATTAAGAGTGAAGTCTGACTCGTATTAAGTGAAGGAAATGACAAGTTGATGACTGAATCTGTTATCTAACACGTCACCGCGCTGATCTGCTGGGTGTGCGCTGGTTGTCGTCTTCGTGAAGCTCAGAGCAAAGAAATAAGTTGCTACCTCTGCTGAAGAGCTCGTAGGGTCGTCGTGTTTGTCCGTGGCTTCATAAACGGACAAATGTATTTCAATGAAAACAGATAAGTTGATAATGAGACAAAAATTTGATTATATTTTGAAGATTCTTCAGGATTTAGAAAGTATTGGAATCGATTCATTTTTCTCCACTGCTTGTGTTATCTTTTCCTTTGACCGTGGTTTTATTTGGGTTTGTCACTATGGGATTTACCCCTTTCTCTCCCCTTAAGAATCTGATAGTACTGATCAAGTCATCACCTTCATCACCGTCTTCATTCTACCACCTGCACCAACAGTGTGTCGGACCAAAGATGTTCCATACATTTGTAAATGTCTGTGATTTTTGTTCTTGTGTTCTTCGCTTACTTTGTTTTTGCTATTGTTTTGACCTCTGTATTGTATGTTCTGTTTTCAGATTCCTTGTTCTGCTTTTTTCTCCTGTTTATTACCCCAAGTTGGTTTAATTTAGGATATTTAATGTGAGATATTGTCACTGGTTCCAACCAGTCAAGCACACAAGAGTTAACGGGTGTGAGAACTCTGCTACTTTTTTTTTTCTTATTAATTTTTTCTCCACCGGGAGAGTCTGTAAATGTAATCTGAAAACTGCTTGCAATGGGCCATAGACAGTGTTTTCATATGAAGTACTGATGGACTTTTAAAAGTTGCCAGAAAGATTAAAGGGACTAAATAAGAGCCAAGATCTTGTTTTGAAAAACCCAAGTACAAGTACATGCAGTATGTGGCAACAGTGCTACAGAGAGCCATGACAGTGTAGTTACACTGAACTGACACTGGAAGGAAATATAAGCTATTTTTGTGGTCACTAGCATTTGGCTTAAAGGCAGCTAGGAAAGTAGAAACTAGTTCCATTACCTCCTAAATCAACGTATCACAACAGTACACACACTGACAACCATCTACTTGTTCGTAAGCGCTGAGGGTCATCTCCCCAATTGAAGTGATTAACTCCATGTTCCACCGTATTTTGTCCTTCCCTCTTCCTCTAATCCAAGCTGAGCTCCACTAGTGTTCTCTCACCCTTCCTTGACCCTTGCTGCCAGGACTTATCTCCAACTCTCCCCAATGGGCCCTGGACCCATCCCCCCCACCCACAGTATCTGAAGTGTCTTCATCACTCATAGTTGTGCCACAGGGGATGAGGAAGTAGGAGGATGATAAAAAAAAGGGGGGGTCTGGAGGACTTCCTGGACTGGTTTAGATCATCTTTAAATCCTGATGTCATCAGACGCTCAAAGGGAATACCATTCATATTGGAACGATCATGTCAAATGTTTGTTCTAACACAAACACAACTCAAATAACTCCCAAAACAATCGACTTTTTAATATCACTATCTGGCCTCACATGCTCTCTTGTCTTAAACCCCTTCACAATCCTCTCCCCTCTGATACCTGATGTTTCATCCCTTTAGGCTCCAACTCCCCTATCCCCCAGAATCAATACCACTTTCTTTAATAAAATGAATTTCTTTTCGCAGACAACTCCCCCGGAGAGACCACTTTGCCAACTCCTGAAAAGAGTGCGTTGATCCTTCTGACTGTTTTGTTGACATGATTTAATTTGGGGTGATTTTTCTATGGCCGCGAGCTCCGGTGCAGTTTAACAAGCTGCCATTATCTGCGGCGTCGGCCTTACTTCACCTCAGGACCGAGTTGATGGGAAAATCAATCCAGTCCAAGTGTGGCACATCAGTTTAATTTAATTTAAACACTGTCGGCCCTCATGATGGCTGGATTACGTGAGGTTGAACACACAGCTATCAGGTTAACCGCACTTCACGCAGACATAAACCGCTTTATATGATTGAGGCTTTGTATCTTAATTAAAATGCATGTTTTTTTTAATCTAATTAATAAATGTGATCAATATATTTATTGACTAAAGCACAAAAATAGATAATTAAATAGAAGATGGCAGTGCGGTGGCTTCTGTTCTGGACTAATTTGGTGGTGGCGGAGTCAGGGCTGCAGACTGCTGACCAACCGCACATGCTTTAATAACTTTTACTGCTGTCCTTCTTAAAATGGTATGTATAAAATCTACTGTATCATATGTAAAATTTAGCTAGGAGCATTTTTTAAAAAGCTATTGACTTTCTGTTTCACTTCCTAATCAGAGGCCCTGCAAATTTGAAGTAGAAAAAACAGATAATGATTATTCAAAATAGTGACAGCTTTTTCTGGAATACTTGTACAATGTACAATGAATACAGAATACAATGTTTCTCTTGCCATTCTCTTTAAATATTTTTTTGCATTTATTAGTTAAATACTGTCGCAAAAAAGTACTTCTGGGGTGTACAGTTCTGGACACAAAACTGTCCAATTATTTAAAGTATTCCTTTTTAAATGACTGGATAGTGATACGTCCACCAAACTAAACTGTCATTAGTCCTGTCCATCTAAATGGCTTTGAGTTTTGAATTCCACATTGCAGAGTCCAGTGTAGTATTTGTGGAAAATGGTGTCATAAGTAGTATGTCGCCAGTGTCAAGTCAGGGAAAGAGTATTGGAAAACATGTACGTTATTTAAAGGAATACATATCATTTTCTTTCACCTATATAGTTTAATCTAAACTGAGTTAACTTTTTTATGATTTGATCCTTTAATAACATTGAATTGAATATAAACCGGAACTCTTCCAAGGAACCTTCAAATAATTAGGAATAACAATGACTATTAAAAATAAAATGTGTGTAAATGCGGGTCAATGTTTCCGGAGGGGAAATGAAAACAGAACTAGGAAGAGTCTTCCTGTGCTAATCCACATCCCTCTGCCTCAGGACACAATAATGTCCTTTTCAGTGAGGTGTCAGACGAACAGGAGACCTCCACCCTCCAGCTGAGGTCATGGACGTCCTTTAATTTGTCTGTTATTCTTCTGACGGCCTTTTTCCGCTACGAATGCTCATCTGTGCTTTTCCAATATCACTTAACTGATCTGGAGCCTTCATGACTGCGTCATGTGACTCCCTCTGCGTTCACCGGGTGACCCGACCTCCGAGAGATAGCACTGCAGGGACAATCACGTCTTTTCAGGAAGACCATGTCCGCTGTTTAACCCCAGTGATAGCATCTTTGCTCATATGACAACTGGCAACTCTTCGCAATCTTGGCCTTCGTGAGTCGACTCTGACTTTTTAGGGAAAAAATACAGCAGTGATGAAGCAACAGTAACAACCTGAATCACCAAACAATCTGAGATTATAGTTCCGTATCAGAGTAGTAATGCATACTTTAAGCTCCCTGTTGATTAAGGAGATCAAAGTATCTCAGGGTTAATGAGTGAGAGAATTTGTGATGTATATACACAATGATACTGCAGTAGTTTACACCATAGACGGTTTACAATTGAATTACTAAACCACAGTTTTGAAGCCAATTCGCTGTCCCAACCATCTCGGAAATGCAATCTTCTTGTTGAGCCAGACTCTCGCTTTCTGTACGAGAGTTCGGGTCTTTCTGTAGCCAGCCTCAAGTGGACACCTGGTGAACTGCAGCCTTTTCACAGAATGTTGTTTTGGACTGTAGACAAAGCATTTACCTATAAAGATACTTCCTGACTCTTTTATATTGATATTTCAATGTATATTATGACTAAAACACACGAAAAAAAATGTTCTTCATAATAAATCAACAAATTATTATGGCTCCGCCAACAAAACAACTGAACATTTAGAAATGGCCCGGTAACCAATGCTTCATGGACCAGTACAGGTCCCTGATCCAGTGGTTGGATATTGAAATGGTTTCCTTACTTAGAGAGAGCTTTCGCTTCCGGAAGACGCTGAGAGTCTGGATTGAAAGTCTAGTCTGGGTTGAAATAAGGCAGTTGACCTCAGAGACGTACGGTTTCTTCAAGTGAGTGAAACATCTTCGAGTGAGATGTAAGGGACACTTGAGTACGGGGGTGTGTCACAAAATGGGCACTTCTGCACTTATGCTTAATATTTTGAGTGCACAGGTGTTTCCCAAGGAGCAATTTGCGAAAATGTGGTACGCAATGAGCACTCAATTGACACACTCAAATGGCCAGAAAATTGAGTTTGGATCGATAGACACTTTCCATCCCTCGACGGCCGCCATCTTAGTGACGTAGATGACGCAGAAGCTATGTCACTGACAAAGCGTCTTCGGATCAGATACCGGCGTAAATGTCTTGAGAAAACACTTATTTTACCACAAATCAACACAGCATCATTAATAACAAAATGAAACAGAACTTAATAACTTGTTTCGATTGGCGAAAGAGTTCCAACGGCTGGTTGCAATCAATGTTTAGAAATTAGTAGAAAAAGAAGCTGTCGAATCATTTCTGGTAAGTATGTAGCGGCAGAGTTTGATTTGAGACAGTACTACCCTGTTGGAATGAGCGCCCTTGCAAGTAAGTGGACTGTCTCACAGTGTACTGTAAAGCAGTGTACTTAGAGAAGTGCGCGATTTGAGACACAGCCGACCTTTATGACGCCTCATGAAACAGCTGTAGTGACACTGTATCATGATACAGTGCATTGATTTAGAAAGCCCACTAGATGGCACTCTCTGCTTTATTATATTTGTCTCTAATCTAGTAATTGAATGACACCTGGCATCATTTTAAAACTTGGAATGCTTTCTAGTGGCCTACAATTTAGAAACTGTATCATGATACAGTGTCTTCACCACACAGCTTTTTCATGATGCCTCATCAAAACATCACTGGGGACATGTATACCTGGGTTAAAGTTAATTAACACACGATACAAACTTAAGATAACGGTGAGAAAAGTGTCTTACTGTCATAGCCAGCAGTTTGCCGTAGGTGAGGTGAGCGGGAATGTGGTCCGGCTTGGCTCGGAGGGATTCTCGGTACCAGTGTTCAGCTTCAGTCAGTTTGTTGAGTCTCATGTAGGCCTCTCCTGCCAGAGGGGGGGAGAGCGTTGAGTGGAAGGGCACGCTGTCAGAGGTTAAGACATCACACATCTGCCCATTGTCCGGCAGAGGATTTCCTCCGCAGACTGTCCAAACATTAATCAAGAGGCACGTAACCTCAAACCAAAACCTTCATTGTCCATTAATTATGCATCGCATCCGAGTGAAGATTTGTTAGGACGTGTGTGGAGAGTGTCATGTCAGATTACAATATCAAAACACAACGTATTAACATTAATCAATCACGTCTGAGGAAATCTCTCGCTGGCGGGATTAAAGGACTCCATGAAAATATCTATTTCCCTCTTCCTCATCTGTCATACATCATACGATACCTCCCCCAGCTCCCCCCAGGCCCACCCCCGTTAGCAAACACCTGGAAAAACAGTGACCGACCTTTCAAAGCTGTCCAATAACAGCTGTATTATTGCAGGAATTTGACAACTTTGGCTCATAATTCCACACAACACTGTTCACGTCGGACCCAGATTTGGATTCAAGAAAAACATCTTTTAACATGTTTTTTTTCAAACGAGCCACAGTCGCATGGACTAAAGTGGGATGAAACTTTAACCCGGAGGAATTAGATGTAATTACTCCCTTGATAAGAAGCTGTGATAACATCAACATTTCTCTTACTCCACGCCCTTATCCTCGAATGATCTTATCGCTTTAGCTTGTTAAATATGCCAGTTTATCGCGCAAAGTCAGTGAAATATGAGCCACTGATGAGATATTAAATTATACACTAGGATGTTTTTTTTAAGTAGATAGAGATCATTAATGTTAAAGGTTTAAGATAAATGAGATGTAAACTTCTAATCGTGTTGAATATATATGCTGAGCTGCACAAATCGTCCATACAAGTACCAACTTATATTGTGTTGAACAAATATTATCACAAACATTTGTACTTCTTTCCTGCACATAAACCGGTTTTGAATACCATTTTCAATAATTTCTATTGTTATGTATAAATAGAGACCTTTAATGTTAGCGAAACTAAAACAAATTTTGTTCAAATGTATAAATCCAATTCTTAATGCAGTCATTTTGAAAAGGAAAAAGAGCATTTTAAAATTTTGGAAGCCATAGCTCAGCTTTGTTGTCGTAAAAGGACTGTAAAAATGTTATTTGCCACAACATATCAATGGTTTCAGAATTTTGAACTGTTTAATTTAACATTTAAAATGTTGTAATGTTGAATTTATTGAATAATTGGTTTAAATCGTTAGTATATCGAAAGGTTGAATTCTTCAAATTTGAATAATAATTTATTTTTTTGCTTTTGAGTAACTACATTTTAAAAATGTGTATTCAATATTTATTTTAAAAGATATTTTTTACACGTAGAATTTGATATTTTAATTACAATGTAACAAAATACGTTTTTTGGATTCCATTTTTTATTTTATTTTATTCGTAGCCTTTTAAATAAATAATAAGAAAATAAATTAAATCAATTCATACTAAGATTCTTAAACAAAATTTCATTATTGTGCATTTGGAAAGACTCTTCAATATTGAATGTAGGTTGGCTTTTGGAAAACATTAAAACACAGGAACTCGTGCAGAAGTAGGAGATGATAAAAACGTCAAACTCTACTTCTATGCTGCTCCACATCTCTGATAGATGACTTAGCTCCTGAGGCGTTGTCAGCTGTCTGTTTCCTTGCAACTTTGATAACCAAAAAGTACTACGTGTTTAAAAACATGAAAAAACAAACATCCACAAGAATTACATTCACAAAAGCTGGAAGGGGGGAACATTCCTCCTCGGGAATGCCGGAATGAGGATGCAGATCTACGACCCAGGTCTGCAAGTCTTGGAAGGTTCTGCTCTTTTGGCAGTTGAGATCTTGATAAACATATTGACGTTGAATTGGAATAGGCACGTCGACGAACGTTCAGACTCGGTTTGGATTGAAGCTTTCATCGATGTTCCCACATAATTTTGATAGCTCTGTCCAACTCCATTCCTCTTACAAATAAAATAAGCCGTAACATTGCCAACCGCGGATGATGGAGCGTATGAGGAAGGTGGTAGTTAAAGGAAGAGAGAAAACACTAATAATGACCTTAAAGCACCTGCTGTTCAGCAGAAAAACCTACAATTTGACACATTTGTTCACAAGAGTTCTTGATCAGACATACTGCACATTAGAATAGTTTTATTGAAAATGTGCTGTTCAGAAAAAAGATTCTCCAGACGCACGAAAAGCTTATTCATTTGTAGTTGATTATAAAATTCAACTCAAGTGGAACCTTAACAGATCAAGATTATCCAAAAATGGTTAAATATTGATTTTTACTATGAATTAATCAGGTTTCTTACAGAAATGTACCTTAAAATAACCCAAATATTTACTTTACAGTACCTTTAAATATTATGTATTAAGGTTAAATAAAAACATAAATATTAGCATCTCACAAATATTTATATATTTTGATATTTCTTTTACAGCTTTAATTATATATAGTATGTCACTCAAAATTAGGCTTGGTAACATTTCATTCTGTATCAGTTTTGTTAACATGAAGCAAAGGCCGAGATCTTCCTGTTTTATTTTGGGTTTGTTTCCTCTTGTCGTTTACCGTCCCTTCCCTGCTGTTTGTTCATTAGACAGTAGATGAAACCCATCTGTAACCAATCTTTGATTAGCAGTCGCTGAACACGCTTCTTTGTTCCAGTCCGCAGTGTCAGATCATCTTCTTTCCTATGCTGGAAACTGTGACCTCCCTACTGTTCTCATGTTTGTGTTTTAAACTTTACTATATTCAACCCCTGTGTGTGATTTTAAACTTCTGTGCATTTTCCTTTTCATACTCTTTTGTCTTTCATCTAGGGTTCAAATCCTGATGAGGACAACAGGAAGGAAAAGGAAACCTATTAAACTTATTCAAATATGCTCCTGTTACGTACTGTTAAATTTAAAAAAGTGCATCGGAGGGAGAAGTCTGGGACCAAATAAGGGAGGGAAGTTTCTGTTTTAAAAAAAACACCAGGAAAAGGAAGAAGAAAGCCCTGAAATTGTGAACTGAATACTTAGTTTAAATGTAATATACGGTAGGTTTCAAATTAATTCTCGACTCGGGATTCATCCTCATCATCAGGAACAACTGTCCAGGGACCATTAAACCTATTTCCAGAAGTACCTTCTCTATCATCAACATATCAAGACATAAGAAACTTACCCATCATGTTGTAAAGGCTCTGTGGAGCAAATTGTTTTGGCATTTTCTGTATCGCCTCCTTGAACACAGTGAGGGCCTCCTGTGAATAAAGCGCAAAAGAAGGTGTGAGGTGTTTGGCTTAAAAGAAGGGAATGACCCCACCAGAGAAAGTGGCGCTCGGGGTAACTACTCATTCCGGGAGCCTTGACATGGTGAATAAGAAGCGTGGAATCAGGGGGTGTGGGGGGGCTGCTGGCAGGGTGGTTCAGACAGAGTCTATCCTCCATGTCATGGAGCTGTGTCGTGCACCGACCTCTGCTTTTATAGATCCTGAGTCCAGCATCACTCATGGATTCCACGGTCAAAAAGGAGCTGGAACCAGTTTATTGCTGCGGTTAGAGGCTCCCTCGGCATGAAACAACATA
Organism: Callionymus lyra; assembly: GCF_982586985.1. Lineage (NCBI taxonomy): Eukaryota > Metazoa > Chordata > Actinopteri > Syngnathiformes > Callionymidae > Callionymus > Callionymus lyra. Next base: position 20,801,867 of record NC_141825.1, on the reverse strand, counting down.
TAAAGGCCTTTATTGAATCTATGGCCGCCTTCTGCAATCTTTGAATCAGTGCTCGAGTTCTAGATAAAACAGTAACTCTAGTCCCGAGCCTGAACTCTCCAGGGCGTGTAAAGAAGAAGAATTTGTTCCAACAGCCCGAGGTTCATTTGCACAAAGAGCCGCGTCTCCGGGGAAATCATGAAATATGTCCATATTAAAGGAAAATCTTTTCCTCCCCAACGTCTCGTAAACTCACCTCCTGGTGTCCCTGCTCGTGGAGCTGCTTCCCCAAGTTGTAGAGGCAGCTGGTGACGGAGCTCTTGTGGGCGTGAGGGTCCTTCAGGTTCTCGTCCGGGATGTCGGCACAGGTGAGGAAGGTCCGCTTGGACTCGTCCAGACGCCCTTGATTCATCAGGATGATCCCCGTGTTCAAGTAGGCAGCTGGTGACGGAACAGAACCATAAATCACTCAAAGGAGGTTCTGAGAAAACCAGGTGAAATTTAACAACGCAACCTTCACCTTTTTTTTTTTTATCCCTCTACACATGTGGGGTCTCGACTTTGCTTTACAGCCAGCTCGCTTCTTAATCCCCCGGTTGAGTTAAATTTAATTACACCAGTCACTTTACCTGACTCTGCTCGTTCATCAGGTTTTACTGCTTCTGCAGATTCTACTAAAAAAAACTCCTTTGGGAACAAGTTAAAGATTCTATCATTCTTTAAAGCCACTTAACCACGAGTGGATGTGCAGAAAGTGAGATTCAATTTAACCTCTGTGAAAGATTCAAAATCCCTCTGATCCGGAATATTGGAATCTGATGCCGAAATGATAAAATGTTCTTAGTAGGCCCCCGAGGAATGTTTCCCATCTGGCCCCCTCTGAACTGGACTCTCAGTAACTTCATTTACAGAGACGTTTGTACAGTAAGAGGATTTTACAGTATATATTAAATTACACTTCTATAAAAAATTGATTATAAAAGTCGGATTAAAGTTAAAGCAGTCGGAGTAGTGGAACTTATTCACATACTAAATTTACTTCACATTATTTTATTTGGCTGATCTCTTCAATGACGGTCCTGAACAATATGTCAATTTATTAAAGGTTTGTGCAATTAAATTTGCTTAGGGACGAATAAAAAGAGGCTTACTTTAATGTCTTTAGAAATAAAGAAGGAGAATTATCATTGCAAAACCAAACTGTTTGTTGTGTTTGACTCCCCTGACATGATAACTGTAGGTGAACGAATCAGGAATTGTAAACATGGTTAAGTTGCTAATAAAATAGGGAACAGGTAAGAAAAAGTCTGAGGTGTTGGAAAAGCACAAACTAATAAATTACGAAAAAAAAGAAAAGCATCCATAGTTCGTACCAGACTCTCATTACCGAACTCTGATTATGCTTCTTAATTTTTTAACAGCTAATTCACTGAGGATTGATTGAAAACTACTGGTTTTATGTTGACACACATTCATAAACATGAATGATCAGCTCTGAGTTGAGGATTAAGCCTGACCTTTGCATGTGTCCAGGGGGGATTATTTGGTAAATATTTTTTCTTGCAGGTCCATTAATCAATAAGCTGCCTCGGGGTAATTAGTCTCTGTGGAACTAGGCCTCCAAACAAATTGTGTTCTTGGAATAAATGAAGCCGATGGAAGGGATCGATCAAACGCCACGAGTTCTGAATGATTGAAGGGAAAGTAAACTTTTGACTAACAGGGAAAGAGACTATTTCGGCTGCTAAGAAGTAGACTGTTTCTATAACATTTGGGAAAACTGAATAAAAAAGTGTGCTTCCTCTACTAACATGACGCGATCTGTGAAAAGGTTAATTGGGGTCGGACTTACTGAACTCAAATAGCATGGACTGAATTTATTTAAAAAGTCAAATCAATAAGTCGACCCCATCAAGGGTCGAATCAATATCATCATCTATGTGTGGACAAAAATCAGTTCACTTTAAGCATTCAACCAATTCAACTTGTTAGTTGGGTTTAAGCTTATTTTGATTGATTCATTCTTCTTGCATCTCTTATGCAAGTGTAACAAGTTAATTCCGTGATGGTTGAGACAAAGCTAAAGACCGAGATGTTTCTGTTCTCGTTTCTGTTTTAGCTGAAGAAATGATTGACCAGAAAATTTGCTTAATTGGCAAAACAGATGGCGGCAATCAATGTAAGGAAAAACTTTGACGAAATATTGTCATCTACGAGCCTTTATCACGTAACTTAAACCAGACAAGATGCAGCATATTATACGGGCTAATCATGGTACAATGACTGTTATTTACTATACAGAGCAAATGTGATTGTCTTGTCGCGTTGACAATAAAAACAGTTTTTAATGCCAAGAAAAAACTCTCCCTGGCAAGTGTATCAATATCTTAGATGCAGTTTTGGTGCTTCATAGAGTAGGACGAATAAAATGTACAGAACAAAAGTGTTACTAAATGAAACTCAACTATACAAACATGTTAAAAACTGAATTACACCGTCTATAATCCAACCATCTTCCGTGACAGGAATAGATCCACAGTTTTCTTAATCTATAACAATAATGGAATCATAAGAACCTTTGTAAACTTGTGTTGGTGATACCTTAAAAACAGATATATTCAGACTTTTAGTCTATTGAAACTGGACGATAAAGATCATGGATGTGACTGAAATGTATACAAACTAAAATGACGGATGGACGCAAAACTAGACTAAAACTAAAAACAATACAAGCTGCAAGAAGGGATTGGTACCAATACCATAATGGCAACTGTTAAAAGATATAACCAGACACAAAACGGTTCCTTGTTTTTGCACCGTTTTTTGTTCACCACTGGTATCAGATAAAACCTAAACTAAAAGTTCCAAATTTAAAACATGCTTTGTGTGTTTTTCGTGATTCAAACTCTTTCAAGGTTGAATAAAAATCTGTCTTTCTTTCCAAAAGTGAAAAGAAAAAAAATTAATTGTGTTAAAAACGTTTTTTCCTTAAAATTGTGTTGCTTCTAGTTTAAGTGTTTTTCTAAAACTATGCGCGTATATTTTATTCATTTCAATGATAATTGCATTAGCAGTTTGACAAAAAATACGCCTCCTCGCCGCCGCTCTGCCTTCGACCGTGTCTTCTGCCGCGTTAATTAATTGGCCTGGTTATCAGCTCCGGCAGACGCCGGTGATTGTGATGTGAATGAAAATTCTCAAGCCGAGCAGGCTTCGTGACGAGAGCTTTAATTAAAGCACAAAAGCAAGGATGGATGTTGAACTCTGCCTGAATCATCTGGCATTGATTGATGGCTGAGGCGACGGGAAGCCAATTCTCGGCTTGATCAGGTGAAACTATGAACCGTTATCACCGGTAATATCATTTTTTTTAAAAGCAGCCACTAAAAAAAACCCCATATTAATCATCAGTGACCTCACAAGTTGGATTGTCAGTCTGTTGCTTCGTCTTGAGGCAAATCAGCCGAATATCCAGCCGCCCTTTTGCCCACATACTATTCTACCCTCTCATCACCGCAGCCTGAGTTCACGGTTGCCTGGAAACAGTGCAGCCACGGTCGCAGGAGCCGGAGACGGTCAATAAAAAAAAGGAGATGTACTTACAGGCCAGTGTGGGTCGGCTCCCGATGGCCAGCTTGTAGTAGTGAAGAGCCTCGGAGAACTTGTTGCTCTCCTGCAGCAGCAAACCACTGGAACACAGGTCGACACAGGGAAGGAAGTGTTTAGAGAAGAGGTAGGAAATTACATTTCCTCAGGGGCCAGATTGAAATATGAAATATATGTAACTAAATATGAATAACACAAATTAATCATAAATAAAAAACTGAATTTATCTCACAACATTATAACATTGTTATTATCTAATTATATATTTTCTATTTATCCATCCATCCATCTATCAAGCTACAGTAGAGTATCCATATATCTGTAGCATCTATCCATCCATCCATCTACCTATCTATAGTATCCATCTGTAGTATCCATCTGTAGTATCTATCTATAGTATCCATCTGTAGTATCCATCTGTAGTATCTATCTATAGTATCCATCTACAGTATCCATCTATAGTATCCATCTATATCTATAGTATCTATATATATTATCCATCTATAGTATTTATCAATAGTATCCATCTATAATATCTATAGTATCTAAGGTAAGGTAAGGTCAAACTTTATTGATCTATAGTATTTATCTATAGTATCCATCAATAGTATACTGTATATCAATAATATATATAGTATCTATCTATAGGATCCATAAATAGTATTTATTAATAATATCTATAGTATCCATCTATAGTATATATCTATAATATCATCTATACAGTAGTATCTGTAGTATTCATCAATAGTATCTATTTAAAGTATCTATAGTATATATCTATAGTATCCATCAATAGTATCTATCTAAAATATCTAAAGTATCTATCTACAATATCTATAGTATCCATCAATAGTATATCTATAGTATCTATCTGTAGTATCCATCTATAGTGTCTATAGTATCCATCAATAGTATCTATCTATAATATCTATAGTATCTATCTATAGTATCCATCTATAGTATCCATCTATAGTATCCATCTATAGTATCTATCTATAGTATCTATCTATAGTATCTATAGTATCCATCAATAGTATCAATCTATAATATCTATAGTATCTATCTATTGTATCCATCTATAGTTTCTATCTATAGTATTTTTATCCATCCACCCATGACTCTATCCATCAATCTCTATATCCATCCATCCATCTATCTATCTGTATCATCAGATAATATAACTTTCATGAGTAAAATGTGAATTATCAATGCTGGTTTAAGGAGAGTAAATCAAGTGAGACAGGATTTTGATAAGAGAAGAGACTCACAGGTTATAAAGCATGTCGGCCATGTTGCTACGGAAATAAAGGGCGTTCCTGTACGCCTGCTCGGCCTCCTCCATCTTCCCCTGGCTCTTCAGCACGTTACCGAGGTTTCCCCAAGCTGTTTTGAAAGAGAACGTTCATCAGAGACAGCATAAAAAGCTTTGTTTTAGTTTATCTTAGTTGTGACAAAGACTTTGTTGTATCGAGACTGTTAATCTTTATACGTAGAATATGTTCAAGTGTATCTTTTTTTTCCTTTTTCTTCTTTTAAACCAAATCAACTGAATCTGCGGTTAATATTTTCTGGGGGGGGTTTCTTCTGTTGCGCTTCAAAGATAAAATAAGATTTTTCTTTCCAAGCCACTTAACAATAGGTATAAACTTTAAATTGTTTATAGGTTACAGCATTATGGAAATAGATTAGTTTGACATGTTAATGAAAGGGAGAGTGTGGTAAAGGTTTTAAAATATGTATATAAATTGCAAAAGTGAGTTACAGAACAATAAATACATCATAAGGATATGGATGTAAAATCCCATTTTGACAACAACTTAAAATATTTTAGAGACAAAAGCTTAATTTACTTACAAATATTTAAAGTGGGAAGACAATGTATTTTCCATAAGTAAATGGTTTGAAAAAAATATAATATGTGTCAACTACCTTTTTTCATGAGAACGGTTGTGAATAACCAAAATAAAACTGTCACTATGTCTGTCATGAAGCTAGTTTGCTCTCATACAGTACATATATATATACTCCATACGTCTGTCAGGTACTTGTTGTTTCAAGTAAATTTTGTTTAAAGCTTCTGTTCTTTAACTTATATAATCATGTCCACGTTCAAGAACAGGTCCTGCTGTCCAATTCCAACAGGCGCGTCTGTGTTTAATGTTTGCTTCTCTTCAGCTCTGGTGCTGTAATGAGTGCAGGTCTACGACATCGCTGCAGCCCTGCTCAGCCGGGTCTCTGCCAAAACAAACAGCTGTCATGCCTCAGCTCCTCTGCAAAATCTGAAAGGGAAATTAGATAGCACAACATGTCCTGCTGTTGCCCTGCTAGTCTCCAATCAGCTTCTCTTTAGGAGTAACCCGTTCGGACGGGAATCGTTGTGCTGCCCTTGATTCGGAGCCCCGGATGAATGTAGCATTCATTTGGTGGAGGCGCTGTTCGGTGACATGAGAGGGTGACCTCACAAATAACAGGTCATGTGGTGAATCCAAGCCAAAGACATAGACATCACATTTAATGATTGGATGTCTGAAAATGACTTTCTCCTTGTCTTAAAGGCTTCAGTTTAGGATCTACCAGCTAAAAAACGCATAATTACTGAACTTGTTTAATGGCATAAAAACGCAATTATAGTAATAAAGTGTGTAGTTACAAATATCTCAAATAATTTCATCATCTAAAATATTTATGTTCATTTATTTTTTGAGTTGAGCAGGTCTGGTGTTTTTTTGGGGGTCTATCCAGAACTCTGAGTTAATTTACTGGAAGATATTTAAAATCTAATTTGTGCTTGGAAAAAGGTACGAAATCACTCATTCAAGGCAAAATCTTTACCAATTTTAAAGCCAAATAAAATCAATGAAAAGAAACTCTGGCCACAGGAGTGTTATTCTAGTCGTGGAGGGGTTGAATTCTTGAAGGGTATTGAAAGTATAATAACATTTTTTGGTCTTTTAAAGTAACTTAAATGACAATGTTATCTGTACTTGGTGTAATAGTGTAGTACATGTTTTTACAAATTACAACTTAAAATTAATAATGTATTTCTTTAACCACAGTTTCTTTTTGAGGATTGTAACAGGCTTGATCAAGTGTTTAATTAATTTTAAATTATTAAACCTTAACGGCAAAATAAAATACATAATATTCAAAGTAGAAGACTTGGATTTGTAGGATAAAAAACAAAACAATTTAAACCTTTAAATGATCTATTTTTGAGTGTTTTATATGAGACAAGAGTCTTCCTATTTCACCCGTAACATGTATATGATGCATCTTCAAATAAGTAAGTATAGGTTAAAATAAACTTGCATCAGCCGTAAAAAAATTGTGTTGTATTGTAGTTGTAATTGTGTCACTTTTTTTGTCTTATACCAGGAACCCCTAGTGATCCCATAGTTGGGGTCATACCAATCCTTTAAATGTTTCTTTCCCTCCTTTTTTTTCTACCTGCAGTACCACTCAGTACAGGTGTGTACCAAACCCAAACAGTTGTAGGCCTATTTGGAATATAAATTACACTAAACACATAATTCACATTTTAAACAACAAGTCTACAGAGACTACTGTAATACTGATGGTGTTCCCGGTCTAACCTTTAGCAGGGTTGACGGAAATCCCTGACTTGTACAGCATCTCCTCGTTCTCCCAGTCCTTGTTCCTCAAGACCGTTTTAGCACCGAATAGAAGAACAAGTGCGAAGCCGCAATAAACCAAGATAGTCCTGGAAGACCTGCGCCTCAGCCTGATGTAGAGCGACCTCATGCCCACGGCGAGCAACAGGCAGAAGCCCATGCTGGGGATGTACAGGACTCTTTCTGCGATGACGAAGCCAACATAGAAGAACAGGTTTGTGGCAGGTAGAAAGGGAATCGCCAACAAGCCAAGGGAGAAAACCACCACATTCTCGGTGGTGGGTAAAGTCATCCTGCTCTCGTAGTGATTTTTCGTACCGTTCTGCACGTGGTTTGTGTGATTGTTTGTGTGGTTTAACTGTTCGTTTCCGTTGTGGTAACTGTGTCCATTGCTATTCCCGTTTCGGCCATTAGTGTAATGGTGAGCTTTGCCATTGGCTTCCTTTCCCTTGGTCCTGCCTGGTGTCCTCAAACAGAACCAAGCCATCGACAACAACCCAAAGTAGAAAAAAAGTGTGTGAAAATTCCTCCAGTCTGAAAAAGTTCTAATCAAAGGCAGCGTGTCCATCGACCAATCGAAGCTGAGGGTGTCCGGGCAGAGAAGCAGCCAGAAGTTCATGGCTGGTAGATAGAAAAAGGTCAAAGTTCTGGTGATAAGGGACGAGGAGTCCGCCGCCGGGTTGTCGGAGTTGGAGAAGTTTGGGGGTTTGTTTCCCATCCAGTAGAAGCGGCAGGCCAACAGGACGGCTCCCCACGACGCCAGCAGGAAAACATTCAGCAGCAGGTGGAGGTTATTTCTCTAAAAGACAAACAGAAACACACATCGATCAAACACTGAATCCAGTCTGTCACAGGAAACTGCTTCATTTTTTCTCCGTAAAACGTCACTTTCATCAGGAGTGCGGTCGAGACCTGACCACGAACTGAGCAACGTATAAGATTGGGAATAAAACACCAGCTGAAACTCCCTGCAGACGTCTTAGGACTTGGCATGGTTGCAGTGTTTTGTGAAGGCGGAGCTGCAAATATACGTTCTGGAGGATCTCGAGGAAGGGTGCACTAATGTGTCGAGGCAACTCTATAAAACCACAAGATTTCCAGATGCAAACAAAAAGGCTAACTTTCCAGTTTATTGTTATTTCTGAGGTCTGGAAGTAATGGAGGAAAATATGATATTTGGTAAATAAAGCCATAAATCAGGGGGGAAGTGACATTGTTGACTGTGGTCCTGTTGTTCTGTTGATCACTCTCATGTTTAGACCTACTTCAAACTTAGATAAGAGACTGCAAGCAACAAAAGTTATGCAGGTTGAATGACACACAAAAAAGCATAGCCATTGTACGCGTTTTTTTAAACTACATCGCTTGTGTTGTGGTGTGTTGATGGCGAAGATGTTCTAAACACTGTACGCGAGTCACTCAAGAAAAGCGCAGATTAAATAAAAATGTGTTTTAAGAACGATAAAACTTGTTAATAAAGATATAGTGAATCACATAACATGTGTTTCTAATGTCCTTGTAAATAAAACTATAGAGTTTAATAGATTTAAAAAAAAAAAAACGAATTAAAAGGACAACTTTTCAGCACCTTCATTATTCTTTATTCCAAATAAGATATGTTTTACACAAATTGTTGCTCATTTCAAATTTTTTATGATTATCTTTGATAAATGAATACTAAAATATCAATAAAAAGTGTATTTCAATTTCAAAATAAATGCTAAGCTTAGTAGCTAAGCTAGTTGATAACAGTGCTACCCTATATCACGGATAAATGGAACACCCGTAACACTATTTTCTCTACGTAAAATTTTAATTATGATAAAAAAATATATATATTATGAAAATGAAAGTCATCTAAGGTGAATGGATGAAAAAACTTCTCTCATTACCACAGAGACACTTGTATTTACGTAACAATTGTAATTTCACATCACCATTTTTCTGACTCTGCACATTTCACCACACATTTTTGGATCAGCGAACCCAAACAAGTCTTTATGAAGCGTTCTGGTTGCATTACTTGATACTCAAGACTTTGTAGAAATATGCCTGGAAAAATGACAATATTTAGAGTGTGCGGGACGATTGAGTGGAGAATGATGAGGCATCTATGCCAAGGCGGGTGTTGGGTTTTTGATTGATGTATATTTGGATGGAACAATGTGCCGAGCTTTCCATTCCTTATGTTCATGCACAGAAACAAATAAAAAAACGATCAGATTGCAGCAAAAAAATACAGAACATCACCTCACATTCTTTTTAAATTGTTCTGTACACACGCTGACTTGACAGAGATTTGAAAGTGATGAAAACAAGTTCATCTCAATTGATTAAAATTCAATTTCAAGTTTCAAGTTCATATTTATCTTCACCCAAGTGGATTTTTAAGGGTTCTATTTCCTGCCCAATTGTCCTGGATGATGTAGCCTCTCTGCACCGACTGATGCCCGCAGGACACAAACATCTTTTTTTGTTTTGATCATAAACATTCAGCCGCCACTGCTGAAAGGGAAACTATCGATTTCCTCTCTTGTCTATTGTCGGCTACAGATTTCCACAGGAGAGAGCGACTCCTGTAACCCCCAGGGACCAGAGACTGAAGGCGATTCATCTCTTGACAACTGTGAGTCCCAGCGCCTCTTTAATCCATTTTTAAGGAAACGTCTTATGCTTTTATGAGTTTCCTGCAGTTTCATTGGTGACCCTAGAATTGTCTCTTGGTGTAATAAATATTGTTTGAATTTCAGAGAAAAATAATGTAATTATTTCTGTTATTTAAAGTTGATTCTATAAATGCTTCATTTCAAGAAAATATTACGATTTTAATATACAATTGTCTCTGGTAAAAAAAAAAAAAGTACCTAAAGAGGTAACTCCTAAAATAAGTGAAAAGTAAAAACAGGTATTTCATTTACTTATAATTAGTGCAGTTCGGACAACATTGAACCATCTTTTTCTGTCGTAAAACTTTATCTACAGTTCAAACGTCGGCAGATTTCTTGGGGCACACTGGGGTCTCTGTTATAAACTAAATGGTTTGACCAGGGATACAAACTATTTGGAATCCAAACATTTTTATTATTGACATGTTTTCTTTTTCAAAAGCAGGTTCAGAAGATTCTCTGAGATGTTTGTCCCTATCTTATCAATTAAAACAATAATACATTTTTTTGTACTCCATTGTGGAAAAATAAGTGTTAGAATAAGTCTTACTAAAAGACTACAACTGTGACAAATTGACCAATTAGGAAGTGTTGCTGAATCAATATTTATATTTAGTAGTCAGCATTTTTAATTGTACCTAGCATGAATATGTTATAGTCGTATAGTGTTTTCCTAATGCATACATACTCATGAGATACTGGTTATTGGGAAGTTGTTTTGGATAAAAAAATATTTAATATATATTGTTTCTCTTAAATCTTCTGTCTTCACTGTTATTTCAAGATATAAGATTTCAAGCAGCAGCAGTAACCGCAGTGATAGAGTAGATGGGGTTGAAAGCGGTGGAGGGATATTGGTTCCAGTCAGGCTGTTCCTGAAAAAGCTTTCTCTGACAAGATAAGTAAACAGGAAATTAAAGAGAAAAAACCTACAGGAGGTAAATCTTTTATAAAAAAATGTATGAAAATAAAACGCTTTAGGTGATTTGAATCCACATAAATAATGTCGATGAAATAGATAAAGGTCGTCCCTGACAAAGCCTCAGCGGGAAGCCTTACATCAAGTCACTTAATAGAAAGTTACCACCCTGCTAGCTACTGTGTACCAAAATACATCAGTCACTTGGCAACCAAAGGTCAGTCTTTCAGTTTGCTTTGCAGTTTCTCATTTATTATATGGAGCTGCTGGAGGCAGTTTCCCCCTGAAATTACATTTTTAATAAATAATACTCAACTATAGAATGTAATATAGGTTCACAAGAAACAACAGATTTATCCTAATGGATCAGTCACGTTGAAAAATAGTATAAATCTATAGTCTAGTTTGTTATAAGAAATTGCAAGATAATTACATCATTCTTCAAAATAATTGCCTACAATCGATTTGTCTTAGTGTAACTTTAAAGTTAGTCTTTTAAAGACCTATTTAAGTTTATAAATGTTAATGTTTTGACAAGAAATACAAATGATGTGGGTGTCTCACTTTACAGTTGATTTGAAGATCTGAGCCTCTATGAACACGAAGACACGTGGTCCAGAAAGAAAACTCCTATCTTTGAGAAACGCAAGAAGAGAAACACTTTGCAACTTCTTAACTTGAAGTTTGAGACGATAAACTCTGAGAGATGTAAAGGTGATCGTGATTCCTGAGGCGTGTACTTTGTAGAAAGTTTCACACGGAGCCCTACTGAGAGGGTTGATACACTTTGGTCTTCGCTTCAGGGAAGATCCGACAGAGTTTTCCAGCTCCAGCCATCTTGTTTGGCTGATAAGAAAGAGGTACTTGAGGCCGTTTGTGAAACGAGAGCGAAGTAAACAGCCGAAACGTATTTTCTGCACTCCTCAAGGCCACCTTCAAGCTGACGGTGTGATGTTGCTCTCCACACCGAGTTTGAACGTTTTTTGTTTGTCTTTCACAAATGAGGCGCCAGATCTCTGGAACCGATTCGATTCTCCTCAAATGCACAAGAAAGATTCTCTAAATGTTTTTGTATCTATGCAGTGAAGGACGGAGTTAATGAGTTTTCAGTATCTTGGAGATGAATTTGAAAAGGATCTCAATGCACCGACAAACAAAAAAAGAAAACTTATTAGTCATTTTAAAGGAAATATTATATTTTAGATTCATGATTATTCTTCAAAAATTCAATATAAGACTTAAACAGAGAGCACAATAAAAGTAATTTCTGGACTAAACAACGGCACTTTTTAAGAAGAGTAAATGTGTTCATCATTCACACACATTAATGATGGAAAACAAATGGAGAAAAGCATATTATGCTGCACGCAAGCCTGATATCAATAAACCAATGGTGGGACGGCAGCGTAAAGAACTGACTAGAAAAGGTTTCAGAGGAAATCAAAGAATGTGACCTGAATCGTCTTTTTTAATAGGTGTTTTTTTGGTTTGTCTTTCTAGTCGTGCTAAAAAACCCATTCTGTTTATTAATCTCATGTTACAACATGGACACCTGCAGATATATCTGTACATACAAATGTTTTTTTCTTTTTAAATGTTGGCAATGCGGCTAGTAGTGGAAATAGGGCATTTATATATTTATATATTAAAAGGTACTTAAGAGCTTAATAGCTAAATAGTCACAAAATAACATAACTTTTGTAGCCACTTAAATAGATTTGATTGAAAGATTTACCTATATTAAACATGCTCTTACTCTAGATGCTTCACGTTGAAAGATAAAATACATAAAGAAATCCTAGTAATTTAATACCCATGGTGCCAAACTTTATATAGAAAAAGAAAACAAGAATGTAAAACAAAGTTAATTTTATTGAAGTAATGGAAACTGCCTTAACTCGATATGAGGCAAGAAAATCTATACAGAACAACGTTGCTACAGCACTGTTTTCATTCACTTTGGCTTTATAATCAGAAAAATGCACTCCCACTTTCATTTGCAAAGGAGCGGCGAGGAAGCAAATCGGATCGATAACGTGTAAAGGAGAGAAATAAAATGTATTAACGTCACATTCTTTCGATGCTGGCTGAGAACTTGAATAATCCTGCACATCCTACATTTTAATAAAGCACCAGGGTCGCCGCTAGAAGAATCTATGAGCGAGGAGAAGACAGATTGTCATGTCTGACCTATCTCCTCCTCTCCATGATTACTGAGATCAATGGCCTGCTCCGGGTCTTTCATCACGCCGCAATGATGGACTGGTAATTGAAGGGGAAAACGAACGTGGGCCAGCAAAAAAAAAACAAAAAACGCCAGACGGTCCAAGACAAAAACCCTTAAATTAAACTGAACTACCCTTTCCAGTCGCTATTGTTTCTTATTTCAGCAACGCAATCTGACTCTTATCAGCAGCCGCTCACCTCCTCAGAGGCAACAAAGAAACCTCTGCGTGTAAAAACATTATTGTCCGCCGGCAGGACAAGATAAGGAGGTAACAATGTGTTAGGGATTAGCAGCAGCTGGCTCATAATTTTAAACTGATGCATGACAATTGTTCTCACGCACAGAACACGCTGAACGACATGTTTATGGCGAAAAATAAATTTTCTTTGGCACTGATTTGAAGTCCATAGTTCAAGTTTGAGGAGGAAGAAAGATAACCTGTGATGCACCGTGGAGAAAGAGTTCTAGGAAATGTATTCCACGGTCATATATCGATAGAGTATTATAAACACAAAAGAAAACCTCTGGGATTTCAATATTATCTTCTTTTTTTTTTTACTTCACAAAAGCTGGCTCGTCTATTTTCAGAGACGCTCTTCAGTTTTGAACAGATAACCTTCTGTAAAGTGGACCGGAGCTCCAGAACAGCTTGGACATGTGCAGCGAGAGGTCACAGTGGCGGACCTTGAGAGAGCACCTGCTGCCCACCACTTATGATTCAAGTGTTTAACCCGTGTGATCCCATTTGAAAACCTATGAGACCGGCTGGAAATAGAAAATCTGAAATCGAACTTCTGGACTATGGCTATCAAGATAGAACTAGTGGACCATAGGAATGTCAGGTCGGGGATTTGCACCTTTGACCTTATTGTGTTACGTCACAATCGAAGACTTCTAAACCGAGAGTACATAAGTAATAGTTTGAAAAATGGTCTGTTTTCTTGTTGTTGTTGTATCCGAAGGGAACAAATAATTGACTTTGATATCATTGAAAAAATGCAAAGGAACAAAGTAAATATCTGATCTAATCTATGTCCTTTTTGTCACATTTATTTTAAATATTCATCATAAACAGACTACAAACTAAAACATCTAAATGTTGTATATTTATGAAGGGAAGGTTAGTTAGCGCTTCAGTACTCTTACTTAGTTGACCCTTAAAAAGAGCCACATAAGTAGAGTCAAGACTTCTTGATATATATATATATATATCTCAGAATATACATCTGAATAATACATTTGATTCAGTTATTACCACTTTAAAATTGTAAAACACTTCTTGTTCAAAACACTCTTTTAGGGTTTCGAATGTTTATCTTTTAGAAACGGATATAAACTCACTTTTCCATGTGAAAAAATGGGAATGTTCAGATCTGCGGCAACACGTCAAAATGTTTATATGCATATTCAACGAACCACAACACTTGCGTAACATAAACTGCGACGTAAATGTGTATAAATAATCCAATAATCTCTGTTTATACCGTCTCTGTTTATTCAATTCCTCAGGATGGGATTAAACCACAATGAGCGGTTTAATCACAAAACTTGAACGTTTGCGGAGGAAGATTCTTTCCACTGTTTGGGTTCATGTTTACGGCCTTACTACTGTGATAATGATTCCAATATGTGATCGAAAAGCAATAGCATTTGGTTCTAGGCCAGGCACCATTTAGTTCACACGGCAAAATGACTGTTTAAGAGTGGAAAATGCAACTTAGCACTTCACCAACCAAAAAAAAAGAATGGGTGTAAGAGACTGAGAAATAAAACAGACAACATTTATCTTAAACAATCTATGATAATCATCAGAAATTGTACAAATGGAAAGTTGGTATTGTAAAGTCATGTAGCGCTAAATTAAAACTGCTAGTATTTGAAGACAACATACGTATGTGGTAAGTAAAAAAAAGAAAATATATATATATATATATCTAATGCAAATATCTAATCCAAAAGGATGCTTGTAGGCTAGAAACATAAAAATGATATAAAATTCGATTTTTTAGTTTTTTTAAGATGTATTATGAGAAAACTCACTAGTGTGGCAACATTGATCCGAGTCGTGGCAAACCAATATTGTTATCTGGAAGTTGAATGTGTTTCGGCTACTTATAGATTCTGTTTGCTGAAAATTTGTTTCGTCTCAAATGTTTTCAAACGTGCCGTAATGTATTTTCTGTACATGTGTGTTTGTCTAGCGCTGTCTTTGAGGGGGAAGTATATATATGATTGTTTTAGCAATTAAATGGATGCAAATAAAGTAAGTAAGTATAGTAAAGGTTATTAGTAAAGCACCTTTCTAGACCAGGGTCACTAAGCGTTTTAACAATCAAAAACAATATACAGTAAAAATACATGCAAATACAAGGCCAGGACACATGTAGTATGAGGATATGTAGCATCAAACAAGTGCATAATGGTTTCAGTTTTTCATTTTATACCTAAAAACAAACATTTATAAAATAAGTTGATTTGTAATTGTATTGATTGCTACGATGGTATGCAGGTACATTATGGGAAAAGGGGAATGGTTATGGTGTACATGGACCCAACTGGTCCAGTAAAACTGTATCTGTCTCTTCTTCAGGTGCTGCCATCTAAGCATCTGATTACCTCTAACTATAATTTACTTATTTTCATTTAGAAAAATTGAATGAAGTTGAATTTATACCCAAGTAAAAATACTTACAGTAAATGATTATGTTCTTGACCTTTTACAAAGGGGAAGTAGATAACTTACAGGAAAAAAGGTTGATTTTTAAATGAAAATCAAATTTGTAATAAAAAGAAAATCTGATGCTAAACATCATGTTACCAGTGTTTTTCTGTTTAGCCTCTTGTCTCGTCTCTATATCAAGCCATGTGTCCAGTTTCTTTTTTTTTATTATCTCTGTCTTCAGTTTAAAAAGCTGCCAAGCTTTTTTTTTTGTTCACTGAAGCCATGATGATGAATGATTTTCCAACACAGAGGCAGAATAAATCAAACGTGCCGACTGATATATCTCGATTTTATTGAGCCGGTCACGTCTTTTCCAAATAAAAATTCAAATTGAAAAGGCAAACCTTAAATAGAAAACATCTGAGAAAGATATTTTGATGTTTTAGTCAGCGTACAGTTAATTTGCTTTTGAAGACAAAGATTGTTAAATCTAAATTGTCACATGAAGAACCGAGGCATCAGAGCAACACGTCAAGTAAAAAGGGAACAGATTCATGATGTTTGTTCTTGTTTATCCAAAATAATGCTGCGACAAATGTTTTCACTGAAAGTTGTAAAAGCCTTAAACCTCTTTCTCTGGCTGCGTCTCCCTCGGCCGCCTGATGACTTCATTATTCGCTACGCTAGCACCGCTCATCCGTCTGAAAGACTTTGCAGAGACGACAATGCAGTTTGAAAATGTGCCTTGGACGAAGCACGTACACTGGGAATTCCAGCAGGCCTCCTTCCAATATAGGTAATGGATGGGAAGGCTCTGCCACTTGCATGGCTTGTGATTGTTACAGGATGTGCTCAGAAAAAAAACAAGCGTTGTGAAAGCAATTTAACCGTTGAGGCCTGTTCCTCCTTGCAATGTTTTACAAGTGGAATTTCAAACAGCGAAGCCTACCTTTGATTTATTCTCTTGGCTGAGGCCCGGTGCACTTTTTGAACTCTGGTTGGAGGAGGCGAACTGCTCGACACACTTGCATTCCACGAGTATACAAAGGACAAAACAGAGAGTAAACATTTTGGAACTGCTTGTTAGAGTATCTGTGTGAGCCTTGGTAACATGGTGACTACATTTTTTCTGGATGAGGGGCTTAGAGCAAGGGTCCGCCAACCCTTTTGGTACCAAAGACCGGGTATACGCTAGCATTATATTCACAGACCAATTGAAAATAAGTATGTATACTTGATTGAATGCCAATGATGTCGTGTAGCTTTTACAGACTTTGTGCCAAATGGTGAGGATGTTTATGTTTCAGGATTATTACTATGAAGACTCTGAAACAAAAGTTTTGTTTTACTCATCACTAGTTAAGAGTTAATGATATTAAAAAAATTCAGTTTTCTTTTTCTAAATGAAACACCTTTAAGGCAGTAATAATCAATGAAACATCACTTTTTTTTTTCTTTAAACAAATGTCTCGCGGACTAGCTGCCTTAGAGCAACGGTTTTTGCACCACTGACCGGTATAATGTCAACAATATATGTATGGACCAACCTTTAGATAAAAACAGTTAAAATAAATAGTATACCAGAGGTTGTGTTCCACTTATTGTCACTTAAACAAGCGCCTTGATGTGTCAAGAGCCACAAGCTATTTTACTTTTAATAAAATACCATCTTTTTGTCAAAACAAAACACATTTCAGACAGTAATATTCAATATAGAAATTGTTATTCTTTCTGTGCAAGAAAGTCTTTTCTTAAATCATGGTCAAGAGGAAGTAAAATTCTAAATAGAACATTCAGCGACAAGTATGTCTTTTTTATCTTACACAAAGCCTTTGAAAAAGTACCAGAGAAGTTCTGACATCACTGTAATAACGCCATCCAACGTATGACTTTGACTGAAGTTTGACTTAAAATCAAACATTGCGGTGCTTATGCATGGAACGTCATGAATATAGAATCCACCGTGAACGAGTCATAATAAGCTAAAAAAGAAACAGTAGAGAAACTGGTGTGTGCACACACAACAGCACACATCACTCCAAAGCGGTCTTCTTGTTTTGGAATTATCGCGGTCGTGTGCTATTGCTGCAGACTATTTTTTACTCGCCAATTTTTGTTGCCATAAAAAGTCCCATGAATAGCTGGTGCGGTCAGCATCAAAGGCCAAAACTATAATTCTACCGTGTTATAGCTCTAAACAAAAGCTCACAAAATCTTTGGATGTGAAAACATAAATTCTACTTGGTCTCGATGATAGAGGGCAAATGCCAGGAAATAAAGGGATAAATTATTCTAGTTTCTTATGCTAAAATTAGCCAGATTTGTTTAGTCTTGATAGAGTTATACCAAAGAGCCGGGGAAAGCTGAGAGTATTCATTCAAGAGGGAATTTTACTTTAAAGTTGTGATGATGACCATTTCAGATTCTGATTATTTGATTGCCAATGTTGTACAAACAACACATGACCTTTTGTGGAGGCATCATTGACTAGTATCTACACGTTTTACACATTTTTTTCTTAACTAAAAGACAACTCCAAAGCTAGCTCAATAGCAGACTAACTACAAGCATTCAGTCGGCAAAACATCTCGAGCTGATTTGGTAAATAAGGTCTGCAAGATATTTTCATTTAGGGACTAAAAAAGCAACAGGAAAGACAAAATAAACATCTATTAAATAGGCATTATGGCTATTTTATGATGCCTTTTGTTTCGGTTGTCAAAAAGTTATTTTTCATACATATAAATCTAGTCTTTTCTAAAGGCAAACATGACTCTAAGTTTATCATCAAAACACAACATTATTATTCAAAGACGGAGCTTCATAAATAATATAAATAATATAATTAAATACGATAATTGCCTTTTGCAAGTAATGTGTCTTAGGGTCTCAAACTGAACTGAACCAGGGACAATTTATTAGGGGAGGGGTCAGAGTTTTTTCTGAACCATTTTCACAAATTTGAGTATATTTAGTTTTTTAATGTTTTAAAGATTTGTGTGTGATATCACTGTATAAAATTGTCTACTAATATTGATTTATTATTTATTATATAATAATTATTTTTTTATTTTATAGATCTTTTCCATCATATCCATTATAAATTAAATTTTATTTAAAAATTCTATTTCATCTTCTCTATATAAACACATTTTATTTTCACTACGTAATCATTTTTTATTTAAGAAATCTGTTTCATCCTCACTATAAAATAACATTTTATTTAATAAATCTCTTTAAATCATAGCTATATAATCAATTAAGATTTAAGAATCTCTTTCATCTGCACTGTATGAACAAAAATCAGTTTCATTATAACTATATTATCTAATGTTATTTCATAAATCTGTTTTATCTTAACTCTTTAATCAATTAAAAGAATGATACGATTTATTGGTTCCTATTTATCCTTAACCATTGAACAAAAATCGAGTCCCTTGCTCTGTCCCTTGGGCCACCAGATATCATGTCACGGGCCGCAGATGGCCCTCAGGCCAGACCGTTTTATTTAGATTGGTTTGATTTTTTTCTCCTGTAGTAATACCAATGTTTTGTATGTTAGATTTTCACCTTTTTATAAAGGACCCACTCTTCTCTCCAGAGGCATTGGTGTGTATCACCATGCAGGAGGCAGGTGGTTAAGGTCAGAGGTCACAGGCTGAGCCACCATCTATCACGCAGTGACAGAAATCATCAGAGCATAGAGGAGCATCTGTGGAGCCTCGGGTAGGAACTCGTACTTGTCTGTTCATCTCCTACAGGTACAAAGTAGAACCTACACAAGTTCTCTACGTCATCCCCGATCTGTCGGTCTTCCCTCATCCCTGCGGTCAGTTCATCCCACCAGCTGAACCGACCGTCCACCTGCACACGGCAGGACACATGACACAAAAAACCTCCACACGGTGACCTTGCAACTTCATGTGAACACCAGGCAGGAGGTGAGAAGAGATGAAGCGCGTCAGCTTCATTTTATCAAGAGCCAGCTGGGTCTTGGCCCAGATTTAGAAAATGATTTTTCCAGAGACTGAATATCAGGTTCTTCTGGAATATCCATTTACTGATGGATGTTTGGAATTACATCATGTTGTCGCCGTGCATGACATCACACGTAACAACAATCCAGATAGCACTTCATATTCGGGCTCACGTTTCGGTTCTTTGGTGGCTCTTATCAGGTTCCAAGAACCTCAGGCCCGTGGCTACTTCAATGTGTCGCTGCCGTTATCTCAGAGGGAAGAGCTCAGCAACATGTGCTTATTTTTGGAAATTTGAGGACATGGTGTGGTATTATAAAGTCGGGTCGTTGATACCAAAAATGCTTTATGTTTGTCTGTATTATATTCAGCTTCTTAACATGAATTTTATTGTTCCTTCTATCAGGAATAAAGGGTGAGAAGAAACTTTCAATATGTGTGTCTTAAATATTACTATATATACAACATACTAAACATGTAGGGCCTCGACTGCATTAACAAAGCTCTTTTAAATAAAAAGTACAAGTTTGAGGGCAATTTATCTACAACTACAAACACATCCAATGCAATTTTATTTTACGTTTAGATTTGGGAAGGGTTTTTCATTTTTTACTATTTTTTTTCCCCATTTCCCCTTTAATGTCTTCGGCCTCAAGGGCAAACTCAAGGTCAGACATTTGGCTCAAAAAGTCAGAGAGATAGATTCATGTTTAGTTAATATGGTGAACAATAATTTCCATTTTTTAAATAAAATACCTCACAATACGATCCGATACGATGTATTTCGATACACTTGCGTAACTTTAATTACAATTTTAGGTGAAGCTGAATTTAAGTGACATCTTGGGGTTCCACTGACTTTTGGTTGAATGAATAGAAATGAAAGCCAAAATATCCCTAAACATCTGCTTTAAAAGTACCTGGAGTCGACTTTATCATCTCGTCCTCAGTCGTCGCCGGGATTTCGAGGGATTTCATTCTTTCTTTAAGCTACGGTCTGAAGTTTAATTGCAAAACAAAAATGATTAAACGCCGTGAATATTTATATATTTTATTTTATTTTATTATATATTATATGAGAATATATTGTAAATTATAAAAAATATATATATATATTATTAAGGTATATAATAAAAATAAAATATAATTTAAAAGCCAAAAATATATATTAATTCTGTGATTGTGATCATTACACTTTAATCAAAACAGTGCTGTGGTTAAAAAAAAATATCCATGTATATCAGTGTATCCATTTTTTCTCACACCCCTCGAAGGAATATGATTTTTGGTACAATGGAACAAATGCAAAGATGAAAATAGATTGAGCCACCAAATAAAAACAACTTCCACAGGATGTGATACATCGACAACCTCGACTGAAAAAATGACTAAAACCTTATTGTTACCTGTCCTTTATCATCTTATACTGAGTTGTTTTGATGCCATAATTCTTGATTTGCATCATCATCACATCATGCTCCGAATACAATTTTGAATTGATATTTTTTTCTGCATCTTGTTCCTTGTTTGTTTTTCCTGCATCCCTCTCTCACTTTTACTTAACTCCCCCATCACACATGCTCTACACGACCCCTTAGGAAATAAATGTCTCCACCTTTGACGTCGAAGGATATGGAAGAAACTAACAATGAGACTAAATTAGAAGATTTCAGGAAAGTGTTTAAGAAAATTGGCCCTTTCGCTTAAAACCAGCAGGATCTGGTCTCATTAAAAGTAAGATTTTCCACATAAATGATGGTTTCAGCATGTAAACTCGCACAATCTCCTGCCAACCGCGTTGGACTCATACGGCGTCAAACGTGGGTGTAACCTCGTGCATCAGCCATAAAAAATGTTGATTATTACCACTGTAAAAGGTCAGCCTGAGTAAACATTTTAACGACATTTCTTGGTTCTCCAGGAAGCGTCTAATCCATCTAAACCCAAACTAGCAGCAGATATCAACACTTACACTGCCAGTGGGTTCAGAAACCTCAGTATTCGTTGAAAGATTTACATCCGATTATAGGTCAAAGGTTAAATTGGGACTTTTGTTAAGCTTAGATTGAAAGAATAGAAGCATTGTAAATCTATACATTTAACTTGTCTCTACCGTATGCATGACGTTCAGCGACACTTCTAATAACGCCACTGTTTGATAGTCACATGAGTGATTGCGGAATTATATGTA
The DNA here is from genome assembly GCF_982586985.1 of Callionymus lyra. Lineage (NCBI taxonomy): Eukaryota > Metazoa > Chordata > Actinopteri > Syngnathiformes > Callionymidae > Callionymus > Callionymus lyra. The sequence continues at coordinate 20,780,008 of NC_141825.1, read as the reverse complement.
CCTCAAATCCCTCTAAGATTATGTGCAGCTCGGGGACAATTATGTTTATTAAATTGCTTCATGTTCACGGTAAATCCAGCCGTGAAAACAAAAGCTTGACGGGACACGTGTAAGGTAAAATAGGAACAATGGAGGCTTATTCACAAATACACTGCAAAATCCAAGCACACAAAGTGCTTCGACACCTTTTTGTCTTTTGTTCAGTAGACAAAGAAGTGATTAGTAACAGAATAAGATGAGTAAATTAATATAATTACACATCATTGTTGGGATGAATTATTCATTTAGGGGATTTGCTTCGTTCCTGATATAAGACGATGAGTTGAAGAGTTGCTAACATTCTTAAAAGAATAGCCAGATAGTTGATTCATCAAGAATTGTTCAAAATTAACTAAATTACTACAGAAAACGTGAAAAAATTTAAATTTTAATATTGCTTCTGTAATGTATATGTCACAGTACAGATTGGAATCCAGTAGGATCTGGAATCCTACTAGTACAGATTGGAATTCCAATCTAGTACAATTTTCATGTGACTTAACTGGGATCTTAATATTGATATTGGTTAGGGTTTGATTTCTCCTATTAGAATTGGAGATTGTCCTGGTAGAATTCCCATTTGTCCTAGGACAGATTGGAATTCCAATATTCACATCCCAATACAGAAGTAGGTTTCCAATCTCTCCTAGTAAAGATTGGAATTCACAACTACAATCTGGAATTTGTGATTGTTCCACATACTTTTGGTCCATCTTCTATAACTGAAAGCCAAATTATTATCAAAAATCACAATTAAAAGAAGCTGGAGTAAACTGTATCCTCTCGACACCAGATATATATATATATATATATATATATATATATATATATCAGTGTGTTGATTTTGTCTCACACCCCTAATACAAAAATACTTACTTTGTAAACAATACACTTTTAAAAAGTTACAGACCTGAAATTCCTCCACTGTCATTTGTATGCAAAGAGTCTACGCTTGAAGTCTCAAGGAGAGAGTTACGAGCTCGGAGCCAAGGTGGAATTACAGGGAAGCTCCCAAACACTCGCAACCTACAAACCGCACACAGAAGCCATTACGACACAATGGAAGATTTGTAGCTGATATAAAACTCTCCGGTTATTCGTCCAGAGCCACAATCAGATAAGCAGAGCCCTTTTACATCGCCAAACACTGGAACTGGCTCCAGCCCGACTGTGCCAGTTGTGGTCTCAGCCCTCAAACTAGTCCAACTGAACGCTGAGTTTTAGGAATCTAAAGTATCGAAGAGAAGAGATCTTTACTTGATCAGTGTGTTTTTAAACAGACTGAGAACAGTCAGATCAATGTGCTCTTTCTTCCTCTCCTAGTGACTGTAATGATGGAACCCAAGAGAAACTCTCGGGAGGCCTCGAACCGGTCGCCCACTTTAAAACTACCCAACTGTGACGATGCGCCTGGTTTAGCTTGTCAGTGTCTACAGATGTTTTTTTTTTCATGCTTTTGAGCTTTTATTTTTTCCCAGACAGTAGACAGTTGATTGTATTTAATTAAGTATGAAAGTTTGATCCCAGCAGGATTAAAGAATATCATTCCTTGATGGCCCTTTAAGAGAATAAAAGTAGAATACCCTAAAGATTTTTAAATGTATTTCTGAACTCTTGAGTTTAAAACGTGTTTGCTTGTTCTTTTGATGTCATCAATCCCCTTTTCTCTTTAGGGCTCGTATTGAAGTCAGTGACTCATCATTACCCGATAGAGGAGGGAAAAAATGTCAACTACTGAGATGATATTCCCTTTGAAGTATTTTTGCCGTAGACAGAAATGTTTTTTTCGTAGAGCGACTTCAAACAATTGGAGCAAGAAAAAAAAAAAAATCATTATCAACATCAGAGGACGACGAGAAGTATTGAAAGCACCACCAACTCTAAGGCCATTATTTTCCCCCACAAATAAGTATTTGCTCAGCAAGAGTGGATTTATAATAAAGGAGTTGAGAAACTGTCAACTGTGAGGAATGGTTTGCTTGGGGTTCCTCGTGGAGTCGATCGTGGCGTCTGAGAACTGTGGCGCTGAGATGAAAATCTGTCGGACACAACCGTTTCATTTTTCTCCATCCTTGTTGACCCTGATCTCTCCTTGTCAGATTATGTTACTGACGAATGTTGCCTTCAGCTAAACCTTGCCATAAAAGGGAAGCGATCATTGGCTTTTTAAAGGCTATTGTGTCAGATCCGTGTCTACCTCTGGTCATATTTATACACATGTTGATAATTGTTTATGTCACATAGACATGGTAGGAAACTGCCCCTGGGATTACTTCACTGCTTCTCACCGCCTTTGCCGGACAAGGGATCAAATCTGTGTCGCATTATAAAAAAGTAGAGAAAGATAACTTCGGAAGTGTCCCTTAATGTTCAAGTTTTTCTACATACACTCATGTCGACTAAAGATTGGGATTATTTTCAGAGTAATAGTTCCTATAGTAGTTCCTTTTTGGATTCATAGACAAAAGAGGTTTTGTTCATTGTAATGTAGCGACTGGAGCTAGTTTTCTTGTCTTCATCTTCATCCAAAAAGAGATTTAAAAACATCCAAATACCTCCATACATGGGTCTAAATTTTAAGACTGTTTTTCAGTGGAAGATCCCAGACTATCAGCCTTAATTTGCGCTCTGACACTTGCAATGTGTTTCAGTGCAGAGACACTGGGATCTTCTGCTACAATCAATCTTAAAGTATAGATTTATTTAGGTTTTAACCGGGACAATTCCTCATGTCAAGGCTTCAATACAAGATGTCAGAGTTTCACAGACAACCAGTGTGAAGGTATTTAGATGTTTTTAAGTGTCTTTTTGGAAAAAGTTGAAGACAAAGACAACTGAGCTCCATTCTCTACATTAAAATAAACAAACAATTTTTGTCTATAACTCTGAAAAGTATATTTATTTTTTATGAAAAATTGCTGTATTTGCTGTGGCTTATTGGAAAAAAAAAAAATTTCTTCTACCTAACCTAAAAGGAACAGATTACTCTGAAAATAATCAACATTAGTCGACATGAGTAAAAATTGAGTGAAATTTGAATTAACGGTGACCTATTACTCTAACATCCATAAGAAATTAATAATACTTGTCCATCAGTCAACTTTTATATTATAAGATCATACAGAAACAGTAATGACAGAAATATTCCTATTCCTGCCTCCTTCAAGTTATCTTTCTGAAGGAAAAAAAAAAGTCACCTGACAAAATAAGGAATAATTGGGACACACGTGTGGCTGACCTCATTAAAGGTAATGATGTAAAATTGTGCCGTTATTGTAAGATAAAGATTCATTAAAAAGGTTAAGCAGCAATTAACTCTCCATTTGCACAATGGATTATTTTTAATTGACTTCATCATTAGACAATTGCTGCTAAATGCTCTGAGAAAAATGATGTGTCTTGATGTTCTATCATCACGCTTTTATTTTGTGAAACAACAAAATAAATTCAAAGATCGAAATGTTTTCATTACAAGGATGTTCTGCTCATTAGGTTAAAAGCCAAAGGGAGGTGGAGGTGCTTACAACATTTTGTTTACAGTCTAATATGGCAAAAATAATTCTTAAGTTCTCAAAATCTGCGATATCTTTTGTCACGTTTTATAATGTGTTATTGCAAACATTTCCATTGCACTTTCCAGATATCAAGACATCTCAAATGAGATGTTTTTTTTTGTTGTTTTTTTTAATTAACAGTTTTTTGAGGTAACAAGGTTATTACAATTGTATTAAAAGGTCTTACTGGTTTTAGTCCTGGCTTTCCATCCGACTTTCTTATACCATAGTAGCTACTCTGACTTTACAATACTCAATTAGCATACTTAAAGCGAGGAACATTATTTCTAAGGCCTATTTCTGTCGAAATAGATTAGCTGCCAACTAGCTACTCTTAGAGAAGAAGAAGAAGTATAAAATGCATATATTCCAACATGAGCATAAAGACTATAGCCTTTTTAGTATCGCTTTTTTATAAACTCTTCTGGTATATTTATCTAGAGTTGTTTTGTTTTACCTAAACTTTAGGTGTTGTTTTGTGGTAAAATGAGTGTTTTGTCAATACATTTACGCCGGTATCTACTCCGAAGACGTGTCGTCAGTGACCTAGCTTACGTTTAGCATCATCTACTTCACTAAAATGGCAGCCATTAAGGGTGGAAAGTGTCCATTGATCCACACTTTGAGTGCGCCAATTGTAGTGCTCATGGGGCACTACACGTTTGCACACTGTTCATCGGGACGCACTTGTGCACTCAAAATATGAAATGTGCTCGAATGTGACACACCCAAAGCTTGTGTTGTGGATCATCTGGTGAAGATGGATGTGGTCAGCTTAACTGACAAGTATAGTGCATTTCCCGTGTCGGTTGAGTTTGATAATGGCATACTGCACTTGCACTTCTACTTTCTGTTGTCTTTCTCCACTGAAATCGATCCTTCCTGGAAGGTTGCTGATTTACTCTACCATCTCTGAAATTCATTATTACGTTAGAGATTCTTCATGAATCTGGGTTCATTGTTGACTTTCATTTTACCTTTGATGTCATCTTTGTATTGTTAACATTGTTTAACAAAACGTGCCATGAAGTCCACGGTCACTGTCTCGTATCCAGAAAAGGAAAACCCCTCTATTTATATTCCTGTTTCGACAAGTGGGTTTCCTTGGATTTAGTAGAAAGAAAATAACAATGTGACCTGAGTGACACAGCTGTGCAAACACTGGGATATTTTGTTTCCTAATCATGCTGTCCTGGTTCCAGCAAACCAAACACAGACCCACAAAGCAGAACCATGAACACACAGGCTGAGAAGTATGTTCTACTTTTGCTGACAAAAAACATTTTCTACCTTGTAGAGGAGCGTCAGCACCTGTCGGAGTTTGAGCCTGTGGAAAACGCAGACATCATAGAGAGCTGATACAGCCAGCACCGTCACTCCGAGCTCCTTCCACAGCATGCTGCACGCCGCACAGCAAAGGCTTCCCAGGAACCACGCCGCGGACCACCAGGGCCCGCCGTGGTCTCTCAGCTTACAGTGTTGGATGTAGCACAGCAGGGACAACAGGAAAAACAGCGCTGCGCCTTCATCTGCCCGACCCACGATCCCCGCCACCGCCTCCGTGTGGACCGGGTGCGAGGCGAACACAAGGCCGGCCAGGAGGCTCCACACGCCTCGTCCGAGCAGCAGGTGAGCCAGTGAGGTAAAGAGTGACGTCACGGCGCCGTGGAGGACGACGTTGACGAGGTGGTAACCCCAGGGGTCCAGCCCGCCTGCAGCGTGGTTGAGGCGGAACGACAGGGTGCAGAGCGGCCGGTAAGACTTGTGGCTCCCGCTGTGCGTGAGCAGAGTGCCCCAGAAGTCGTCGTAGAAAATGTTGGTCCAGGGGGTTTCTGGGAGAAGGTCCTGATTGGTCTTGATTGCACGGCTGCAGAAAAAGAGAACAAAATAGTTTAGAAAAACGTGTTCGGGTCACAAAGTTTGGGCGTTTTGGAGAAAAGAAAATACTTAGATATTTGTCATTTATAAGACGGTTTTGGGTTAACGTCCAAGATACTTGAGCAGTACTGGTTTAGAATTTCAGAGTCAACACCAATACCATGAATATCTTAAATGTGATGTTCCTTTTATGATCACAAGGGCTTACAGTATATTGTTATGAATTGACAGCGACATACAAAAGAAAAAAAACATCTAAAAACTGAATTTATATTTGACATAAATTGGCCATTGGTCAACATCAGACCGTTTCTTGGCCAGCATTCGTACCCAACTCAAAACGCTGTTTAAACATTAGTCATCGCACTTCTATTCTAGTCAAGCCTCCTCTGTTTAGACTCAACTTTGGTACCTCTTTTCTGAGCAGCCGGAGGGAAATGCATAACAAAAAAAAGTTGAAATCCTCTTTATCACTTAATAACATGTTACAAATACAATAAGGTTTCAGGTTGAATAGCATACGGCTTCAATGTGTTTTCAAAACATCCTTTTTTTTTGTTTATACGACGTGCTCGTCACCACTCGGCCTCCATGACACATTTAGTAAATACACTCTAACCAAAGTCCCTGTTTATAGATGTTTATTCTTGGTGGAGCTTAAAATTCTGAGCGAAGGATTCGCATCTATTTCTTTTTTAGAGCAGAAAATACATCTTGGCTTGACGAATTCTCTCAACAAAGATTGTGGTCTAGTGCCATTTACAAACAGAAAATAAGATACGAAGCTCCAGTAGTTTCGCCCACAGGTCCCTTTTCGCCCGGGAATGAAGTGAGAGTGACACACCCATGACCACAAACCGGGTCCAGACAAATAGGAGGGGAGTGTTCTGGTGGTGCAGTTCGCTAATGCGTTCGAGAAATCCATGATTCCAGTAAGTGCTTAGTGGGTGTGAGAAGCTTCAGGGATGAAACTATATGACCCGTCCTAATGTAGCTACATCAGCCCCAAGCTGTGTGTGTGTCATCCACCAGGGGAGATGGCAGCCAGGGGTCAATGGCAGCAATAACAATGGCACAGTTGCCACAACGGGAGTCCTTCCATGTTGGATCCATCTTTCCTGGCTAAGAACCAGGTGTCGACATGCCGCTTTACCTCCGGGACGCCGGGGCTGTGAGTTTGAAGGCATCAGAATGAGCCTCATTAGGGAAAAAAGGGGGTATCAACAGCAGAACAGAGGTGTCGTAATTAGGCGAGACAGATGGGACATGACGCGATAACACGCCAAGTGTCGGGCGGATTCCTCTTGTAAAGTGTCCTCACGGCAATCGCAATTAACACACCCAATTAACTCACAGAGCGATGGTGCCACCGCAGTACGTGAGGAGAGGATTAAAGGCCAAAATTAGCAACACAAATTCAGATATTGGCTTCCACATCTTTGAATTTGTTTTTGCATTTTTGAAGTCAACATAAAAGTGACACTTCATCCAAGATTCAAATGTTAGACTCAAGACTCAATTTAGGTATTTTATTATTATTACCGTATTTTCCGCACTATAAGACACATTTAAAAGCCTTTAATTTTCTCAAAAAACGACAGTGCGCCTTATAATCCGGAGCGCCTTATATATGAACATTACTTGCTGGGTGACTTGTTTACAAACACTTTTATGATTCCGAACCGACTGAGCCGACAAGCCGTGGGCGGAACTACGTCATTGTGTCATCACGGTGTGGGATATACGACTCACGTCACATCATGGCGGACGTCTATGGAGTGATATTACTGCCACAGGTTTCAGCGAGTGTGTCTTGGTTGTTGTATACTCAAAAAAAATGTTTCCCCAAAATCACACTAGTGGGTGCTCAACCAGTCATACACATGCGTTCAACATGTCATTGACGCGTTCTCTAGCTGTCATAAACACGCTCAACTTCACTGCTGAACACCCAACATTTGTCCACTCACAACACCAGTCTCATGAACTGCTGCTTCAAGCCTTTTAAACATCATTTGAACACCGTCACCATGGGAGTGAACGGAGTTGTCAGAAAAAAAACATTTTATCGGACTGTTTTGTTGACATTCCCTTTAGCACAGCTTTATCTAGTGGATGCATAACGAAAACCCCAGTCAAACGTTTGACTGTATCTTTTATTCTATGCACCTTATTATCCGGTGCGCCTAATAGTGTGGAAAATACGGTATTATTTTTCAGTAGCATGGACATACATTATGGCCTTTAACTTTATAAATGAACAAATTACTCTGAAAATCATCCAAAACCTTAGTCAACGTGATGGTGAGTAAAAAACAGGTGACATTTGAATTTGGATTTGAATTAACCCTAAAGAAGATTTACTTTAATAAAGGCAATTTCTCAAGCTACGTAGGAAGCTATCATGCTAGCACTTAAACTTAAACACACTTCAACATGTTCAATGGCTGATTTATCATTTTTGCAGAGATAAATGACAAAGCTAATAGATGTTCATAGCTTACTGCTAACTGGGTCTCAGCTCAGAATTAGTAGCAATGCTATTTGTGGCTGTACAGAAAATACATATCTAATAGATTTTAGAGCAACACATTTTTTTCTAAAAGATCAAAATCGGAGAACTACAAGTGCCTTAACTTTAGGAATTCAAGATGGCACCACAGATGGCAGACTTTTTCAGCTAATTGAACAAATCTGTACGTTTTCCTTTGAAAATGGTTTGAATTTTGATTTTTTAATGTCATTTAGTTGGTCAAACTCGAATACTTTGAGGGATCAAGCTTTATCTGGCTTAAGGCCAATGCAAATGTGGGGCCAAATTTCAAAACCAGCAGCTCTCTGGGAGTCTGGCCCGTCTGATTTTCATATGAATAACAAACGAAGAAGAAGAGCGTCGCACAGCACTTCTGTGATGGATTGAAGGGAAATACCACCTGGCCTCAGGATGTTGGACAGGGCAGCGCAGTAATCAGCAAGGATATCATAGAAATGCCGGGGATGTCAGCACACAGATGATTAGGTTTCTTCGCTCGGGCAGACCCAGACTCCGATCCTCCACCAGCAGGATTAGGAACCGGGAGTCTTCTTTCTACTTCATGACTCAGATATGCCAGTTTATTTTCTCAGTCCCATTTGTCAAGTGAGGTTGTTATTCCACCACAAGATGCTCATATATGAGGCATTATGGTTCAATTACATCTCAAAGTCATTTTGGAGGCAAGTGCAAGGCAAGTTTTTTTTTTTTTTCCATTGCACATTGCGGTGCAGCGAGCGGAGCTAGATACATTATATATTGCCACAAAACCACACGCCATTTCTGGCAGAGAAGAAAAAAAAAAAGGCTGTGCCAGTTGAATTCCGCTCGGTTCCTTTGCATGAAGGGTACTTTTTAGATTGTTTTCTTTTATGACAAGAAGTCGTGCGAACCGACAGTACATGTCTAAAGGTAGGGAAGAAGCGCAAACCTCATTATTGATGAACAGTTGGCACAGACGGCCTAATTTAACACATGAGCGTTTTTCGTTAATGTCGAGCTTTGATCCGCGACATTCCAGGGAGCTCATAGCTCAAGTGTCCCTAAATGCCCACTCAGATTGAGTTTCCTCCTGCTGGCCGGTACAATCGCAGCGCCATGGACATCTCTGCTTTTCCAACCTTATCCCGACTGGGAGCACATTCCTCCCCCCTGACAACTTAGCCACTCATGGACTCCCGCAGGGAAAAAAAAGGATCATGTGGCCACTAACAAGAAAAGCTCTAGAGAAAGTCTTCTACCTCTCATCGTTGAGGCTCAGTCAACGCTTCCTTCAGTCTCTCATCTTCAACCACTGCAGGGAAGTCTTTCTATGCCACTCTGACTCCTCGGATAATAAAAGCCTTGCAATGTAGATCCAATCTCAATACCTGACTCTTGGTCTTGCTCTGGGGTTTTCTTCAGTCGGATTAAAGTGGAAAGCCTCAAAAAGAAAGATAACCTATTGACTTTCTTATAAGCTTAACTGGCTTGTGAAAATTCTAAAATTCAACTCACAAAGTAAAGGGATTGGACTGCTTCAAAGGTAGAGGTTTTAACCAGGAATAGATTTCGTTAACGAAGGGCTGTCAAAGTAAATGTTTGATTGAAGTCCATCAATAACACGATCGGTTGTATCGCACATGGCGTTGACATACCAATATCACAATTTCAAAACAAAGAAAAGAAAAGTCGCATGATGAAAGTTTGGGGAAAGCGATAGGAGGCCTGCCAGCTACTTGTCGTCACCCAGATTTAATATCAGAGCAGGGAGCTGTTATTTTTAGACGGCCTGCAGAGACACTGGGGTAGCCCGAGCTGTGTTTTCGGAAAGATCCTTTGTCTAATGTTTCCTCCCATGGGCGCCACGGCAGCTCATTAATAACTCTTTCCCTAAAACAACGGATCTTGTTTTTTGCAATGAAGGTTTTATCCCGTTACTTTGGCAAAGATTAGAAACTCCACCAAAGTCTTGTTGAATTACTTGTCAATCAAAATCTATCAAAGCGGGGAATTTCTTTAGGCATAATCCCTATTGGTGAGAAATCCAAATTCTTGGTGCAAGTAGCTTCAGTATGACTAGTTTCTCTGGCAGATATCCTCCTTAGAATTGCGTCAGACTGCAGAAAACATCGAAGTGAGTAGATGAAATGGTCTTTTTGATTTGAAGTTTTGGATCCAGATGTAAAAAATAAGGGAACTGAGTGAAATAAAACTTTCAAATCAATGGATTTTACCAAGAAAAGGATACAGAGTTTGTTTGTTTGTTTATCACAACAACTGTAACACGTACTGATTGTATGTATAACTCTATAGTATCTATAACTATAGAGTTACAATAGGTTTATCCAATGATTGTTCCAGGAAAAGTATAGTGCAAAGAAACACTACTACAGTACACAACTCTTCACTTTCATTACGTCTCTAAAATGACCGAATCAGTGTCGTTGCATTTGCACTATAGAAAATCAGTGTAATGATGGAAGATCAGCGAGGGGGGTTGTGGGGTACAACGGGGAGATCGGTTGCGGTGAAGCTCGCTGGAGTCAACACAGACCACAAAAAATCTCTTTCAGCTGTTTTCTGCCTGTTTGCCATTTTAGCTTATTAGATTAGTTAAATGAACACAAAAGTCTTTGGGATTACCGTGTAGCTTGCATGGGGTTTTTTGGGGTGTAGTAGCTCAATATGAAGCTTTAAGAGTTGATTTGGATTTTCTGGGGGAGACATGTAACCACGGCAAACAAGAGAAAGGGGTTACAAGGGGGGACAAAAGACCCCAATGTAAAATAAAATATAACAGCTTTTATGAAATTTAAACAGTTTGTAGTACAATTTAGATTTTCAGACTTTGAGCACCTTTCTATATTTGTAAGGAAGACACAAGATTTAGACAAAAAAAAAATCGATAACAACAGATTAGATAAGGATAATTTCCGTAATTTCACCTCTTTTTAGAAATTGTAAGACCCATAATCCACCTGAATTTACTCCCTTCTCTTTGTTAAATATTTTCTTTAAAAAATGTATTTCGCACCATATTTAGCGGCCAAAGAATACCAAATTTGCCCCATATTTTCCTTTTATTTAGATCCTTACTAAAGCAAAACGACAACCTATTCCGGGTATTTCAGCTACTTTCTAGATATTATGAATCTTCGATTTATGCGGCTGTAATTCCTTAAAAATGAGCTTATCCCGCAGGGGAGGAAATTTGCATTGCTCCACTGGCACAATCTCCCTCTGCCTTTGGGGCACAGTAGTCAAGCAAACACCAGGACACTGAGACACTGAGTCTGGAGCAGAGCGAGCTCATCCAGCGCTAGCAGAGCGTTTCAGCCCAGTGAATACATCGCCTGCTGCCTAGCATCCCCGATCAGCCCCCCGCCATTGTGAGGGGACGAGCACCGACATTAGCCGTGATCTGAATTCTGAGCAGTAGCTAACCAGGAAGTCAGTGAGCCAAATAGTGAGGTAGACTTTCATTCAGGGGTCCAGTCTGGCATGGAGTCACGGCGGAACAGCTTTGCATCACATGGTTCAACGCGGCCAAAGGCCTCGGATGCCCAGAAAAAAAAAAGGCCTTGGGGCCACCGACACAATATATCAAGATGTCTAAGAGTCGCTAACCTAACAAGAAGTGCTTTTAGAAAGAAGCCTTTAACAACTCTTTTACACATCAAATAAATCAAGATAACAAGATCACGTTAAATAATAAAGGCATCAATGTTTGATACAATCTTTACGCACCGTCAGAGTCACATAATAAAAGTTCTATTGTTAGAGTCAGTACCAGGTGAAAGAGACAATTACCAGAGGGAGATTTAGACTCCATTATTAAGTCCAATAAATCTGTCATTGTGCGTGCGGCTATGGCTAGATAAAAGGACATCCTTCTCCTTCGGATTGACGGATATTTGTAATTCTGTTAGGGCTACTTCAGACTAGACTTTATTGGGGATGAGGGGAGTCGGCTACAGGGAATCCCAGCCCACCAAAGGCCAGTGTGGAGAGCTTTGAGGAATAAAAAGAAAGTAACAGCATTGGTAAAAGCAGAGGAACTGGAAGGCAGTTAAAAGCGCATAAAGAAATTCAGAAAAACATTGAGACAGAAAGAAGAGCTGATAAGAAGTTTCCTTGATCCAGCAAACTAACCAGTTTTGGCAGAGAGATGATACTAAGACCAGGAACAAGATGAATGCTTATCAAATGTTTCTGTTCTTCAAGGAATATGTGAAGATGAAACACATTCCAAGACATCATTCGAGCTTCCACTAGACTTTAGCCATTTTATAGATAACTAGCTGAAATAGCCGTCATTTATTGGATAAGTCAGTTACTTAGTTTACTTTATTAAGGATCTGCAGAAAATGGGAAAAGAAGAAACCCTTTAAATATAAATGATGGTATGAAAAAAACGTCTAAAAACCAAGTATTTCAGTAAACTTAATTGACCAAAAAAATGTTATTATATTGTATTCTGCTCTTGACCTGATTGAGTTGCCTTACCTGTAATTTTACTCTAAAAATAATGCTGTAAACTAGTGGAAAATGAGTGAAACACAGACTGTATATAATTTATTTTTGAAGGAATAAAATGAATGAGTAAAATGCCAACGTTAAACCGGTCTGCGGTGCAAAAAAGGTTGGGGGTCCCTGATGTACAGGCTCATTTTCAAACAATATTGTTTGCAGTTTTACTAATACACGACAGCAAAGAAAGAAATAATGCTAGTTGCAATCTGCTCTCTAGTATGCATCTTCTCTATAAGCAATAATCTTTTAAACCTGTTCTTGCATTAGGGCCATTGACTCAACGTGGTCCAGGGGTCAGTATAAACAAACTGGACCCACGGAAAAAAAGCAAACAGAGATTGATTAACTCCCCATGAAGTCCACCAGCTCAATAGCACTTTGACCTTCGAGCTAATATTAACAGACGTGCTCATCATGGTTCACGTGAATTGAGTTGTGATGAAGTGCAAATATCGAATTCAGCAAGAAATTTATGTAAACAAGTGTCACGTATCAAGATATTTACGGAAAGCAGGAGCAAAGATAAATGCGATAAGACGAGCAGAGACGAAAGGCGGGATGAATTTTAAGAATAACGCATATTTTCCGCTTTTCTTTCAAGCAAATTCAAAACTGCTATCCAAAACTAGTAAATCATCTGATAGTGTGTTTGACTTAATGAGGTCATTAGCAAACATTCATCATCAAGATCGGTTTTTGCTTTGGTGGAAAACATTTTCCAACATTGAAAAATTATGTCTGAATACAAATCAAAACAAAGCCATTTGTTTCTCAAAATAATCTGTTACATTTCTTTGTGTGTTGTCTATAATTCCAACATGTACACTACCCAACCTTTTTCTTGTGAACTATACTATGTTTTTCTTCATCTTTTGGTGTTGTAACCAGGCAGCTAGTTGGACATTTTGACTATCCTGGTTGCTCGGTGTCCACTGACGATGGAAAATATTTGTTATTTATTTTTACAAGAAAAGGGCTTTAGGTGGAAATGTACACACGTTTAAAAAATGTACTAAAGCAAGTCATATGTCATGTCCTTTCTGTTTTAATTGATCTTTAAAAAAAGGTGTTGGAAGAAGTATCGTTTAGAACCTGTAATCGAAGTGAAAGTATCGGTATCAGTACCAGTATCGAAAATGTTCAATTGATACTCAGCCCTATAGCTGAGGTTTACAGAGAAATATTGGATCTTTTTTATTTACACATGTTAGCCTATGTGAGTATTACCTTTCATTTTTGAAGTAAGCAAACATTTGAGGGTATTTTGTAGCACCAGTAAACAGCAGTCAATTAAAATATTGAAGAATTTACAAATAAATTGAAGGTTAATTTAGTGGGCCAAAAGAGTTTAAAATATTGAAGAAAAATGTTGAACTTTACCAGCTAGCAATTTAAAAAAATACCATAAAGATATATATCATGACGAACCAATTAAACAGTAACTTGTATACGAGCGTAATGAGCCCACATGCCTTGAGTAGGACATGTATACGTTTGAAGAACTGTCAATTGTGGTTTAGTATTCTTTTTAAACGTCAAAACAAACAAAGACGTTGAAGGCTTTTCTTGACCACCATTATAATTACATAAACAAGTCAAGCTCGTCTTCTTCAACTGTCACTTAATGGACACGTTACATTTTCTGTGGCTTCTTAAGACTTCTGAGTCAAGTAGAAAATGACCTAAACGAGGTATATTAAATAAACGTCACAGCCAAACGAGACTGAAGAAGAGATCCTTTGTCCTCAGACTGACTCTAGCTTCCACTCGGAGCGACCCATGTCTAATGTCGTGGTAGTCACCCTGGCTCGGTTGGAGGGGGGGGGGTTGCCCCACAGTCGTCTTGCCGACCACTCATCTCAACAGGAGAGCTTTTGTCACGGTCTGACCCTGTTGGCCGAACGGTTGTAAATTTGTTTGATTTGTTCCTCCTCTCTTATTTAGATTGCCTCTCTTTCACGTGGTTTGACTGGTGCAGGGGTGGGCGGCTCTTCCGGGGAGTTGTGGTCGCACCACATGCAAGATCCGTCCCTTCCCCTGGTTTAGTTGTGGCTGACCCTCCAAGACCCGAACCAGATGGTGGGGACCAGAAGAGTGGGATGGACTAATTGTATGCAAGCCAGATCTTTCATACTAACTCCCGAGGAATGAAAGGGTAGCCTGTGTAGAGTTTTGCCATCCTTCTTCCCTAACCTTTTTTGCATGGCCGGGCTTTAAGAGACGATCTCAGCAGAGGCCTCTGTTCAGTGATGTTTATTGCGCCGAGCTTAAGTGCAGGAAGAACATTTGAGAATGCTACTGGAGCAGAAGGAATAGGGATATTTAGTGAAGAGATCATCTTATATCCAGCATCTGAAACAGCTGGGTTTTGTCCCACTTTCCCTTTGGGCTAAAAAAGATTCCTCTTTTTTTCTGAATATATGCAAGCTTCCGTTTCGCAAGTGAGCATTAAAGGCAATTTTCTCAAAGCCCTAGCCTGTCAATCAAACACAATGCAAGGGGAGTATACGGATAAAACCAGTACATTTAAATTATATCAATTTGTCAGCACGTCCTGGCACTTTGCATGAAGTGATGTGTGCAAAGCCACTCGTCGCCTTACATCCATAAATATAATTGGTTTTCAACAATACTAACATAATATCAACCATCTAAATTGTACTTGAGAAATTAAAAAACGCTTTTCAAGGCAGACACATATTCCATATTCACATTTAAACCCTGAGACTTAGTGGGGTTAACTTAATGAGCTGGATATATAATACATGATATATTATTCAATGTTTTAGAATCATTATCAAACAATTAAAAATTCATTTTTAAAAAAAAAAGGCATTCACACAAAGAGAGATGCTTTGCCGAAATATCAAAGTAGATTCATGTTCCTGCTGAAATCGATAGCAATGTCAGTGATAAAGCTAAGCTAGGAAACAGATAATAGATGTCACTTCTGTAACAGTAAAACTGACGTTGCCCTAGAGTCACCTTGGTATATATTCCTTTAAGTAAGATAATATTGATGTTAAGCAAGCTGATGTGAAATCAGAATGTTTGCATAATATCTTCTATGACTATCAACAGTTTAAAGTAATATCAATCCTTAAAACAGTTCATCGGTCCAAGTATATACTTTGCAGTGTCACTAACATACTGACTCCTTCAAGAAGCATCTTAAGACCTATTTATTTGTGCAGGCTTGTTCTTAATTGTCTAAGGGTTGCTATGTTTGTCACGTTGTCTTCTAAAGTTTTTAAAATTTGTATGTTTCTTAACTGTGACCCTGAAAGTGGCTTTAAAAAAAATACTCACTTACTTGACAATGTTGCTAACATAGTTCAACAACAATCAGAATAAACATTATGAAAAATATTGGTGTCGTTCAAGCTATTATTCCAACCCTGGCCATAATGATGGTCTAATTATAAGAACTTGATTAAAATCATACAAGATAAACACCTTTGGCCCAGCATTACAAAGGAGTTAATCAGCTGAAGTCCAAACAACAACACGGAAAGTTGGATCATCCTGTCATTAACCTAATAGACCTTAAGAGCTAAATATTGAGCTTCTATCTCGTCGCCACAAGGAAGCAATAAGGTCACAGCAGGAAGGACTGTTGAGTAAACTGGGACACACACACAAACCCTGGGATGATTAATCGAATGAATGATAGCATTCAAGGATGCCGAGTGAACTCATTAGATACTATCACAACACACTCGTGTTCACACACACGCCTCTAAAACACAGTCTTTCTTAACTTTCCCAGTTGGGCTCTGGTTGCAGGTCTTAATCAAAGGCACATGTGGCCACCGAAACAGAGCTGGAGAGAACCCAAATGAGTCCATGGAGGCTGTCATTGGTAATACGGTGGGACAGGACTTTGGTGTTTGTTCAGGGCAAGACAACTCTTTCTGTGACATAATGGACTGATTTAGCTTCGCAATCTGATATTCCTGCTACATTAACTCCCGCCTGATAGTCAGGGCCAATTTCAAACTGGAGGAGATTATCTCGTGAATGTTTGGAACAAGCTTGTAAGTACATTTCTAGCACAGGTGAGTCTTGACAATGTAACAGAGTTTTAATTGGATGTTGAAATCCGGTTTGGCTCAAATGTTTCTTACCAAGTTTGAAAAATACTAGTAAATACGTGAAATCGACATTTGGATGGGTTTTTATGTACTGTCGGCTTTTTTATCATCTTGATGAAAAGTTGGAAATATTCTTTCAACACAGTAAAAATTACGAATTGCAAAAAACAAAAAATTCCCTGTAATAAAAAGATTGAGGTTGGGTGCCAATGATGTTGGAAATCGACAATAAAATAAGAATAAAAATATTTAAAGATTTTGTTAGACACAAAACACAGTCCCGCCAATGGAACAACTGGTGCTTATTTTAACAGAGTTTGATTATAATTTTAAGATAATTAATTAACTTTATCAAATGACATTGTAACTAATGAATCCACAGTGTCCCAGCATGCATTGCAGGAGTGAATGGTTCCACTCACCCGTTGTTTTATGTTTTTAAATCGTACTGTAGCTCAACCAGGTGATTCTGGTCAAAGAAGTAACTTGGCTTACATTAAAAATTATGCTAACTAGGTAATATTTGGATGTTCTATTTTTGTTTAACTGCATTGCCGCTTTTGCTTAAATCTCATTTGTGATTCTAACATACAAACTGTTCTGGCTCGAATGGATTTAAAAAAAAAGAAAACGTTTACAACACGGTAGTTTTAATGTATGATTCACTGTGGATAAGAACTGAATAAATTGTACATTCCGTTTCCAAATCAACAGGCAATCGAATCTGGATAATGAAAAGACCCAACTGATCTAATGGGATTCTAAAGTTCCCTTTTATGAGGCCATAACCCTCAATACACAACCACTAATTTACATACTCTACAGACGTTAAAGGGCACTCCTAAATCCGCATAATACAATGCAGCAGTAAACTACATTTTAATAGCCTAAAAACAAACACTCAAATAATAAATGGTTGACAGTAAAAGCTTTGTGAATCCATTTGCTTGTAAACATTAGAGTTATGGTATTTTCCCTTCCCTTCAGTGAAAATATCATAAGCAATCAATAAGATTCACTGAATATTTTTCCACCTAAACGCCAAGGTTAAGCGATACAGAAACCTGCATCGACCGGCCTGGATAATGATAATCAACACAATATCAAGGGGGTAGAAGAAGATGAACGCGGGAATAAATGCTGAAGCACAAGTGAATTAGCCTGCATCATTACTCCAAGACGTCTTGGGATTAATTGAATGTCTTCACTTAGCAAGTTGAGCAGTAATCAATACGCTCGGTAAAGAGCCTCAAACCCGGAGCCGACATCACACGCCGACAATCTATACTTCCTGTGTATGGGTTGTTGGACAGAATGCTTCTTTTGTCCTCTTTCAGGTCACATGACGTTCAATCAATTAGATGTGCGATCAAGATTGTTGCTACTGAAGAGGAGACGTTGGACGGTTTTTCTGAACTTCAAAAAAGCACAACTTCACACCATAAAAGTTACTTTTGCAACATTTTAGTCTCTTTCTATTGAATCCGAACTAATGAATATAATTTCATCATAAGCCCTGCTCGGTAAAAAGCCCCTAATTGTCAGTAATGAAAAAAAAGAACCAACGTCACCCAACGCCTCTTTTTTTCCCGCCTCCCTTCCTGGGACACAGTTGCTTTCACTGCATTTCTGGAATACTTGTTGCTGGCATGAAGTGGAGGACGTGAACAAAAACGAGAGTGTACGGGGAGGAATCCTTTTTCAGGAGAGAGCGACAAAAGGCCTCAACTTGAGCTCGGGCGAAGACAAAAGATTGAGAAAAGGGTCAATTGTGGGCGTGTTTGAGGGAGCAGAGGCAGAACCGGCCCCTGTGCCCATGCACCGAGACCCTACCTACGGTGGGCTGCGAGGCACATGTGTGGTCCATTATCACACCCTGGAAGACCACACCTCCTGCAGTAGTAAGACGGATGCCCCCTTGCTGATTACCCCCAAAACCCTGCTTAGAAAAACGTCGGAAAACAAAGGCACCAGCCACACAGGCAGAGACCATTGAAAAGGTCGTAGCCTTCACGAGTGTACTCTCCTTCACGGCAGCACAATGGAGCTGACAGGTGCTGGGAGAGGACAGAAAGGAGGACTGAGTCAAAGACAGGAGATGGATGGGTTCAGAGCGAGAGTGCAGGACAAAGTAAAAGAAAAAAGGAGAACAATCTCAAGAAGTAATTGGTCTCCTGAGAGAGGTACAAGTAGGAATTAGTCCTGCATTCAAGCTCGGTTATCCAAGGACAAGTGAAACATATTCTTCACTCGCCTTTTTTCTAATAGTGGCGTCTAAGACAAGATGATACATGTGTTTTGGGAAACATTTGAATAGATATCGACAGCGTCGCCCAAATTCTGAGAGTATTGGTTGCCCAATGCAGAGAATACAGTTAGCCTATGCAGGGAGTCCAGGTCAACCAAAGACGGGAGTCTAGGTCTCCAAATGACCAGAGTATTGTTTGCCCACTGCATGGGCTATGGTTCTCCACTGTCGAGTATCCAGGTCGTCCAATACCGAGAGTATTGGTTGCCCCTCAGCTGAGACTATAGGTCACCCACCACTGATAGTAGGAGTCGTCCACTGGTAATGGTGCGTGTCGCCCCCTATAAGAGGACATCGGTTTCCCACGATAACAATTTGACGTTTTGGGCAACAATGTAGCTATATTCTATCTACAGTCTATTTGTTTTAGTTTAATTTTGAAATGTGGTATATCTGACCTTTTTTTTCCTAAAGATTATGTTCTACATGATTTTACTCAAAGTAGTAGTATCAGCAGCGTTCAAGTGCTCGTGTCAGCCTGACCGACTGTCTGATTGAAAGTACACAAGATTCAACAAAGATGTCAATATGTTCATGCTCACACGCTCAAGCAGAAGCACTTGTCATAACACAGGAAAAACGCTGTGACTCATCCGCCTGTTTACTCATTTGTCTTCATTCAATACGACTGAGAATTCCGCAGCTCACTGGAGGCAGGAAACAGATGGAGCCCCCCGTCCTTCATCAGATCAAGAACCTGCAGGGCATTTCAGACCCTTCATGTTGAGAATCTGCAAACATGTGACTAGTGTCTCGGTGTCAGCTGCGTTCTGCCCTCTTTCCATGTCAGCCGTCTTTGGGGCGGGGGGAAGGGAAACTGGAAGCGTCTCTCCTCAGGAAGCGTTCCTGAAGGAATTGGGGTCAGTGGAGACGAGTGAGTGACCTCGCAAGTGCTAGGGATCAGAGATCAGGGTTGAATGGAGGAAAAGGAGAAGGGAGAACATACGTCAGAGTCTTCATGACTCCGACACAAGAGGCCACATTTCCCACTTCTTATTAGAAGGAGTAGATCTCTGCTGTCACGCACCATCACATACCAAAACACATGATTCAAAAATCGATGAAGCGAGATATAAGAGCTTTAATATTTGTCCTTAAATTCATTTTAGTCTTGGCGTCAGGAAAAACAGAAAGTGTCACAAAAAAAGGAAGTCAAATTTGGTTACATAACGCAAGAGCTATGCTTATGAGGAAAAAAAAGGGCTGTGCGACATCGCAAATATTTTGGCCGGATACATTACATAAAAGTACATGAACAGTCCATAAGGAAAGCACATTTCATTTAAAACATCAGTAAAGCCTCTTTTTAGGAGGAATTACATCTACTTCATGTCCACTTCTGTCTCAATACTGATATTGATCATTGTATTGGTAAATTTCCCAACCTTAGAGGATTGAAACACTCCAGTAAAGTATTTAATTTTTCCTATATTTCTTCAAATAAGACAGGGGAGTGTCTCATTTTGCATCCCCCAAAGTAACTACATTGAGCACTTATTAGAATACAAGCTGAGATAAAGAATCGACATTTTAGGTCTTAAATATCATGATACCACTGACATGAGTTTTTACAGTATTTCCACCAGCGCTTAGGTCACTCTATAGTTTGAATTCTGATGATCTAGCGCAACCAAAATCTTTAACCTGATCCTAATGTATCTAAAACCTCCAAATTTACCTCTTTTTTTCTAATTCTCTTGTCTTTCCACATTCTCAACCCTCGCTCCACACATTGGGTATGAAATCCCATCACACTTTTAAGACCCTTGGATACCCTATAATGTAAGGGAAGGGGTAAAAAGGTAAATAGTAAAGAGGACTACTAACTACAAACGTCATCGCCAATATAACAATTCATTTCCAAAAAAAACAACATTTAAAGGAATACTTTGCAAACACAACACGTTTAATATTGTTATTTATTTAACTCGACAGGATCATTACCGATGTTTCGCAGACGGTGAAAATGCCAAACTCAAACAATGATCTGGCAAAAACAGACAGTATCATCTAGAAGAGCCTTCCCATCCAGCCAAACATGCTGACATGTTTAATACATTCCAAATGTTGTTCTGTTTAGAGACAGTGCCTCTTTTTTTTTGCCCGTCATGAACTAACACGAGCCTCAAACATCCTGACAGGAGCAACAAACCCAACGTTACACTTCGCAGATTCCTAATTATTCTGAAGATCTTCAGACTCATATGTTCGCGGACTTTCATCCGATCTTGCGTGCGATGTTTACCTCAAACCATCTGGATGAAATAGTGATTCATCCGCGTCGACAGATTAAAAGATAATCGCAGGATAATGTGGGAAGAAAAGAAGAGAAATTAAAGGTCATTCGCACCATTTGTGTTGTGCCGTTCATCAAGTATTTGTTTAAAAAGGCGGAAAAATTCCCATGCAACTGGCCACCCACATAAAAGGTCGTAGGTTTCACCGATGAATATTAACATTGGTCAATATTTTGATACGCCACATGTTCTTCCTGCTGTATAACATTCAGGGTCTTTGAAAGGGTTTAATGTGAAGCTAGCTGTTATCTTCCGAGCGTATGCAAACAATGTGTGGTCTTATTTTCTTTGTAGCCAGAGATGTTTTTTCACTGCATGTGTACAGTGATACAGGGACATTAACCTTGACTGTGGAATCCACCGGAGCCTCGCAGACCCTCTCTCTGGACCGTTCTAAATCAGCCCGGGACGTCCCGTATCACACCACGATGACAAGAACATTTAAACAAATTAAGCCGAGCCCAGCGCTTCGGTCCACCTGGTCCAATACAAGTTGATGACTTCAGCTGTGTTCGCTCTTCTCTCGCCCCGGGAACTTCACTCTCAGCCGCTCGCAGATAAAGACTTGTCACACAGATATAAACTGAAAGGAGGGATCAAGGTTGTGCTTCCAGGAAAACACCATCGTCGAGGTGAAAGTTTCCTCCGTGAGTTTGTCCCGATAACAAACTGTCATAGTTGGTATGTGCTACTGAATATAATTGGCTCGGCAGCCCCTTCACCGCGACGCTGCTCTCGTCGTCCAACACCTCGAGCTATATTTATAACACAGAGGTGAGACAAAATACACATATGATTTTTGAAAAAATACAATATCTACAAAATATATACGAACAAGCTAAGCTATTGTTAAATACATTTTATTTTAGTTTAGTTTTTATCACGTCTGTCATTTTCAAACATTGTCCTTGAAAATGACCAGCCTGGAGCTTATTAAATAAATTAGGTCACATTACATTACATTAAAATGATGAGGTCTAATGGCCTCACCTTAATAGAATCAAGAAGCTGGCCCATTTGTCTGAAACTCATTTAACTCGGTTGACCGCGGTGCCATCGAAGGTAAATTCTCGTCGAGGACTGTAACTGGGAGCTGGTTTAAATGGTCTTTTTCGACATAAATGTTCATTTTAAACTAGATTTTTTTAATGTTGTTCTATCATGTGTAAAGCTCAAATTATAAACGCATCTCATCTTAATAGCAATTTTCTTATTTTCTTATATACTATCAAAGAAACTTATTTTTCCAACCACAATTATGAGTACAAATTGAGTTATATTATCAGGCATTCTTTTTTTGGTAATGGCTTTTTAAGGTTTTTATTACAAATGTAATCCTTCTTATATTTATCAATACATTTCATCTTACCACAGCTTTGAAAACTGGCCATAAAATGTCTAATTCCACTTTGACCAATTTAAAGTTCATGCCTTAATATTAAAGTAAATAACAAATATATATATATATACTGTATATATTTTGTAACTTGTTTAAATTGTCTTTTTCCCCAAAATGCCTTCATTATAAACTTCATTTCTACTTTGATGTGCTGGTTTAGTAGGTTTTTCTGCTACAAAAATAAGAAAATTGTATTTTTTTATTTTAAGAAATATGTCCCTTTCTAAAGCCTGATTCGCAAGAGATAAGTATAACCTGTGGACCAAATACGATTTGTAATAATTGCAGAAAATATCTGCGATTTAATCCTGTGCGAACGCACCATGTCTTTGATTTATGATGTTATACTTCCGCCGCAAATGACCTACTATATTTCGCCAACAGAGATGTCGGGTGATAATACCAGTCCAGTGCGAATCTGCATCCCGGTGTTTACTATTGTAATTGCGCGCTTTTCAATCTTGCGGCGTATATGCTACCTTTCTCTTTCAGTAAAGGTCCACAAGTTAAACTAATCCTGTGCAAATAGGGCTTAAGCGTATAATTAAATCTATAAAGAAAATGTTTGATCTTTATTTCTTAATCTTCTGACATCGTACAAAGATGTTCGGGCCTCATGCTGTGACGACAACACTGACTTCCAAAGGTATTAATAAAGTCAGATCTGATCCCTGATCTTATTAACTTGGACATCAAATATATATAGAAAATATTATTCCTTGGAACGCAAATGACACACAGGCTACAGGTTTGAGTCCTTGTCTTTAGGGTTGTGTGGACTCTCATGAACCATGATTTATAAAAGCATTTTAATGCAACATGTAACAAATAAATCTGCGAATCTAATCATAAGTGGAGGAAAAAAAGCATGTTTTCGGTGTCTTTTCCTGCTTATGTCACATTTATGTCACACATACTTGATGCTATAGATATTAATGGGTGATGGTCAATAAAAAAAATGTCAAGACCAACATTTTTTTTTTAACTTGAATATGTGTTTTCTTGCTTAAAATACTGTTTTAGAAACCTTGAGAAACCACCTTGTCATGTTGTGTTGCTGCAGGGATCTGGGAAAGTTTGACCTCCTTCAAGCACAGCATCAATAAACAAAGATAAAGAAGATGTTTCTGGCAGAGCAGGGTGTAAACTTTAATAGCAGGTGGTGTTTTAAGTATCCCACACAAACAAACAAACACACTAACAGGATGTTTTTCAGTGCAGACACGAAGGCTTTCGTGCTAAATTCTTTACATCAGTTAACACACAGATTAGTCGATTCCATCCGTAATCTTTTTGTTGTGTGTTCAGGATTTGTGGGTGAGTTTACTCCTGACACGGATTCTGGCAACAGCAGAACCCAACTGTTTATTTTTTTTTTACATCTTCCAGCTTCTTTTCTGACCAGAAATACTGCGCACAACTTTAATGAGACAAACCATGAACACAATGGCAGCTTGACCTAAAAAATCCTGTTGGAATTATTCACAAATATTCTTCAGTAACACAACAGACAAATCATCTTATTCCACCAATTCCACACAAAGGAGCTTTCGATCGAAAAAACATACTCTCCTCCCATTGTTGTGAAGGACCACCTGTTAGAAAGTGGGCTTAATAAGCAAGAGAGTGGAGACGCTATGGGGCTGTTCTTTCAAACTGTTCCACTCATCCTGGAGGAATCCGGCTGTAAAATGCACTCTCACTGGGATATCACTTAGAGGAGCTCATAAAACACACACACACACACACACACACACACCGTCTCACAGGCGATTAATCACACAAGTTGTGCACCAAAACATGCAGATCTAATAGTTTCCAACATAAACACATGTAGAAGAGAAGAGCTTCAGCACAAATCCTGGAGGATTGTACCGAGAATTATTACCATGGTTGGGATTTGATTTTGTTAAGGGGGGGGTTTACAGTGTGACCTCCGAGGAAAACAGATTATCACAGTTGGGAATAAAAACAATTTGAGAATCATGAAAAATTATTCTCCACCAGGGATTTGTAGCAATTGAGAAAGAAAAAATGAGGCCAATTAAATTAAGAATTAATTGCGACATACAAAACGTTTTTCTTTCTTTTTTGCAGTAAAATATTTGATTGTTTTCTTTATGAAAATGGGGAAAATGAAACAAAGAAAAAAGGAAATTATTATTCTAGAAGGTAAAGGCATATTGAAGGAAAATTATATTGAACAAAAAATGTTTTTAAATATCTGGTTGTAGTATTTCATGGCCTTTTTAATTTTGTATTCAGAATTAAGTATGTGAGAACAAAATGTGGGATTACATTTTCAGGTGTTTACAAGGAGAAAATAATTATTTTGTAAATAACATTAAACATTTTTTATTTCTTTATCCTTTGCTTTTTCATCTATTTCTATTCATTTGGTTGTTTTTTCATTGTCTTGTTTTATTTTGTGTCCTTGTCACATATAAAAAAAATAAAAAAAATAAAAATTGGTATAAAGAATATTACTAAAAAATACTATAAGTCACTTTATTTGTACATATATAAATAAATTATATTAACTAGTGATAAAGCTTCATGAAGCAGTGTCATTATTTTCAGAGTCCACAAAATGGCGGTGTCTGCACTATTTTCCTTTGTTTTGAAAAACTGTTCTAATGAAACATAGCTGATGGCGCCACCTACTGACCACTAAACAACATGACAATGTTTCATGAAGCTTCATTAGCCCATCACTGATATTAATTCAAGATGGTTTGAATATGTGGTTTCATCTAGTGTAAAACAACCTAGTCTATAGCCACAGTAAACCTAAGGATATTATACATGAAGCTTATGCTAATAATGCAATATAGATTCACAAAAATATATATTTTTTCCAAGCATATATTTGTTAATCTTGTAAAAAAAAAATCCCAAACCACTTCTCCCCAGATACCTGCCTCGGCTCTGGATCACATTACTCTAATTCGTCGAAACACAGGAAGTTATTCCAGGAGTAATGAGAAAGCGCTGGCTTCCAAAAAGACTTAAAAGCACAGTGCGTATACCCGGGGGCCGGACTTAACAGCATCTAGTATTGAGGTGATTCAACGAGGGAAAGACTCGCCGTGACAAAGCAATTCTCCACGATAGAGCCCCGAAAAAAACCCATCGTCTTCCAAATGACACTTGCTGAGAGTACTTCGGTATGAACGGCAATAAGGAGAAGCTGAGAAAATGAGTCACATGGGAGAATTTAGCGGTGATTAAATATTCAAGACTTTTGTGGGAGGAAATGCATTTCAATTTTCTCAATGGCTCTCACAGTCCCTCGAACGGCTTCACGAGGAGACGTCGTACTCCAAATGGCAGTTTAATGAGACGCACAAGATAGAATAGGTTCTTTATAACGACAAATGGTCTTTAAGTGGGAATTCAAGCTTCTTTTTTTTCGGTTTAAATACAGATAAAACAAGTAGATAGTGGTAAACCTAAGGGCAGTTTTGTACTTTTTCTTGCCTTTTTCTTTGGATGGAGGGATGAATAGAGAAAATAACTGTGGATGCGAGCTGGTAGAATAGTCATTGCAACAGTCTCCACATCTGGACCGGCTCTTTTAATTGATGTTTTTTAATGATTCAAGAATGATTCATCATTTTTCATACTCTCTCATAAGCTCACTGTCTACTTCAGAAAGCTATCGGTTCAAATCCCAATGAGGTTACCATCTAGGCGAGCTTATTGTTGCTACACACTTTCAGTAAATGGTGTCGCTAATGTTAGGATTATTAATAATATGAAATAACTTATCTTACATGATTTGTTGCTATAAACAAGTAGAATGATAGATATTGCAATAAATCCGATAAACACGAGTTTCTCGTCCTATCTTTTGCATTAAACTTAAGAAAACTTAAAGTAAGAGCAGAACAACAGTTCAACCTTAAATAAGAATGGATCGTTCGGCAGGAAGTGAGACCAATTGGATTTCGGTTAACTTTCAAAGTAAAAAACCCTTTCAGATTCAGTTCTTAAAATTATAATGCTAGCAATACATTTTCATTTAACAACAATACTACATTTCTTTATGACTGTAAATATCTTTGGGAACATATTTCCTAAAAACAAATATTGATATTTGATCTAAATCTTTTGGAAACCAAACGTCAAAGCAACAACTTTGTTCATCAGAACAACGTAACAGCAACAGACTCCTTATTGAACTTGTCCTTGAAATATAATCTATCTATAACTAATATAATAATATAATCTATTAGTATCTATATTATCTATCAGGATTTTTCATTATCAACAGAAATCAGGATAACTTTTTGAGCAATGAAAAAAAAAAAGATAAATAAATAATAAATCACTTACAGTCTGTACAGACTGATATTGCAGGTGATTAAAACATATTTATAAATGTGACTTTAATATTTTCTATTAAATCATTTGGAAAATATTGTTTGACTTGTTTTTTAAGGCATCTTAAAAAAAAATCTTCAATTTTTCACTTCAATTGTTGGACTATTTAGCATTCAGTTTGTTTCTCTATTTTCAAATGTGAGTTTCTGTTAGTGCTTACAAATGCTACGTCTCTCTGGATTGTTATTGTAGTGTAATTATAAAGGAATATAGTATCTTGAACATCAGAAGTAGTTAAGGACAAACATGAGGATTAAAACTACATTAACATCCCTAAATCTTATGGAGACTTTTCTTTAGTATAGACTGGGTTAATGAAACTGCATTGCTGTTTTTGTGAAATGACAGAAAGCGAGTGGACATCCTCATCATCATCATCATCATCATCATCATCCTCCTCATCATGTTACCTGGGCAGCCTGTGAACTACTGTCGCACCTTGTTAAGAGCAAAGTACGTGATTAACGACCAGACGAGGAACGAAACGGAGGTCGTGTTCGACACGCTTCTGTGCAGGTGTAAACAAGAGAGTCCTGGACTGATAACAAGAACCTCCATGCATGATAATCAGAACCTTGATAGCAGAGTCCACGGCAACCTTCACTCGAGAGAGATTTCAAAACCTCTTCCAGACTGAAGTGGGAGGAAGGATCTGTTTGCAGCCACATAAACTCTGAAGTAATGGTCGGGTCAGATGTTTTTGGCTCCATGTTCTGCATATTCTGTCATTCTCGCTCTGATAATGGGATTTAGATCGTCAGCGCAAGGTCATAAATTTGTCTGGAAATTATGGATTCTATACACAATATTTCAACAGGAAGATAGAGGCTGTAAAAAACCTTGTTTTCATAAACGATTGTGCACATTTTTGTCTAGTTCCCACTTTCAAAGTCGTGAGCCGTTCGACCTCATGATAAAAGTCAAAAAGTGATGAGAATTGCAACCCGGGACACAAGGGGTTAAATGGTTAAAAAAAAAGTGCCACCAAGCCACTGCCAGTTCCCGATTCATTAATCTGAAGTAATGCCAGGCGCTTACATGGCAAACAATGAAGACTAATCTCTTGTTTTTGTTCACCAGTGGACCATTGTCTTTTGACTAATCACCATGCAGCTCCGGCCAATCACATCTGCCACTGACTCGGATAAAACATTTGTCAGTCCAACCATTCATAATTCAGTCAGCCCTGTTCTTTGCCCTAAAAAAAAAAAGAAGCAACCGTTTTATAAATTCTCTTAAATGCAACAGAGACACATCACTTCTCTCTTTTTTTCTGGAGTGAAACAGAGTGCACTCCCAGAGCTTAACAGTTATTAAATATTCAAGTCACACAAACTGGACTAAATACCAGGCCGTTTGCACATTTGGTTCAGCTCAGTGGCCAAGAGATCAGGCCAGAGTCGCATTAGCAGTTAGGAAAAAAACAAGCTTTAGGACTGAAGTGTCGGACTGTGCGCTTAACTGTGCGCTAACAGAAATCACACATGACGTTCAAGAAAAGAAGGACCACAGTTAAGGACTATGGTTAACAATATAGAACAAAATACTAGCATTTACATCCTCTTCAGCGAAGATAATATCAAAGTATGTTTTTTTGTTAGTTTCTTATTGATTGACAGAACAATGGCCATTTTCAAATATTCCATATTCTCACCCAATGCCGGTTGTCAACAAGAAATATGATTAAATATTTCCGTCATGTGAGAAAAACGAGGTGAGACACGACTTAAAAGTTGGTTGTGACATTTATAAATGAGACAAAAAATGGTTTACAAAACAAAAACTATGCTTGAATTATTTAAGTTGACTAAACAGAGACAATACATTTTTTGATTCTGTTTAATAAAACCTCGAAAATGCTTTCTTTGCATTAGGTTTGACTCGAACAAATGTGGTGCATTCAATGACTAAGGAAAGATTATGGTGCATTCAATAGCGTTGGGAAAATAATATTTACTTGGAGATATTTTAGGTTGTTTTTTTTAAGATTCTGTATCTATATTCAGCAGCTGTGGATTTTTTTTTTTTTTCAAAATTGGTTGCTTTCATTTCATATTTGAGATTTTATCATCGGTCTTTAATGGTTAGACTTGAATTAAATGTGTAAAAAAATGTTTTATTTACAATTAACATATAAATAATTTGAGTATTATTAATTTTTTTGTTGCAATTAAACTTTCAGCCGATAGATGGCAGCAGGCATTGTGTCCTCCACTGCTAAAGGAACAATGTAATCGCTAGACCCTGGCGATGACTGAGGACCAGAGGATACAGTCTACTCTAGCAGCTTTTAAAGGGGATGTTTTGACATGTATTTTTTGTTTCAAAACAAATGAAAGCAGTTACGACTTCATGTGGTCTGTAAATTCTGCGACACCAGATCAAGAACTCGAAAAATACTGCAAATATATCCTTGTAACTACAGTATATCATATTGTTGCCCCTGTATGGTGATACGTATCGTAATGCCAGATGCTTGCCAATTAACTGAATGAAAAATAACCAAATAAACAAATAAAAATAAATATTGTTTATTATATATAAAATATAGAATAATAAGATAACATTTTTCAAGAGAAAATAGTTGTTATCCCCCACTTATGCCTACCTGCCACCTTAATCGATTATTATGTGGATAACAAAAACTTTTTTTTTCATAATTTTACATTTATTTGTCAAATAACTAATTATAATAAAGAATATTACACAGAGTAATATACAATTTGAACTTCAGGTTGACAACACTGATGTACAAGACACAGTCAAGAATACTAAAACTCATCAGGTCTACTGTAACTTCCACCTTCTGGAGAAGACTTTTTTTTTCCGAGCATCTAAAAGTTTTGCTCTCTCGCTTTTTATGAGGTGCAAAGTGAGCTATTACTCCCTCCAATCCTTCCTGCCTTTCCTGAGGGCAACAAATTCCTCCACACGTGTGAAGAAAAACACTTGTATATGCATTTTTATGACTTGAAAAGTGTACTAGTATTTGACCCGTTCCTCTCTTCTTGGCTGCGGGAGTCGGAAAGCAAGCCTGCCAAATACTGCTCCGCATGGGTGGGGGGGGCAATGGAACCGTGTTAAAGAGATGCTCCATGTACTAAAGCCAAAGTATTTCTGTTCCCACATCCAGTTTTGAACCAGAGTCAGAATCGAATGGCAAAGATCTGAGGTCATAGTGGAGCAGAATCTGGGTAATTAATCATTGTTAAGACTTCTGAGGAAACCTTGAACCCAACACGACTCTGATGTCTTTATCCACATGTTGCAGGACTCCTTGTCATGCTATATTAGGCGCCCTTTGTTTTGAAATCACATTGCGTTTCATGTTCTCTGTATCACTTTCAACGACGGCGATTCAAATGAAAGATCCCGGGCGTTCTCAGGGAGAAGAGAAAGACACATGGTCCAACATATGGCGCGAACACAAGATATATGTGTCACAAGAAATGTTTTGAGTTATAAAATCACTTGTGTTGTGGAGCAGAGATGGTGACAGGCGTGGTTTGGACCGGAACAAAGAGCTGCAGAAACACTTTTCCTCGGCTTCATCATGCAATATTGATCTTCCCGGGGGTTGCAGACCCCCTCTTCTGACTCCTCTACCTTCTTCGGGTCCCTAATGCTCCAGGGCTGCCCCTGTCATCTGATTTCAGCAAGTCAGTGTTTGAACAAATCAATTTGCCGCAGCTTACTGCTCCAGACAATTGCAGGCCGATGATTTTAGGGTCGTCGGGTTTTGATACGACCTCGATCAATTCAGAGAAAAATAAAAGCTTTACACTGCATTAAACAAAACATGGACTTAGTCCAGTTAAAAATTAAAAATAAAAGTTTTATCACATTCATCACAGCAGTCTCTATGGGGCCACATTCAGCTTTCTGACTCATATATAAATGTATACTAACATTTTTGAACCGATTTATGACTTTGTTTTATTCCCTATTGCCAATTTTTAATTATATTTGATATATTTTCTTTTTGTTTTTAATATTTTTTGTGTAATGATGTGCACTATTTATTATTTAATTATTGAACTTATTTTAATTACTACTATTTTTTAAATCAAATATATTTGTTCTCAAAATAAGCCTCAATAGTAAACAGTTTATTTAAATCTTAAAGCACAACAAACCCCTATTATGATCTATGTGGTTGATTTTTTTCATATAACGGTACTTTAAATTACAGAAAATATTTTATTTATGATGCAAAACAGTTTGATTTTTGTTTGCTTTTATTATAAAACTGTTTTTCACAAGTAAATGTATCTCTGTCTATATTTTTGTCTATATTCTCCAAACAAAAAATAAAAATACATTTCTAGGTACTTAGGAATTCCTTGACTAAAATGGATACAATTTTTATAATAAAGAGGATGTTATACTTGTTTTCCAATCAAAGAAGTTGCAGAGTTTCACTAGTATTCTTAGGATATCTTAATAAGGATCCTTTGTTGAAACATTGGTTGTGAAAAATATATATCGTTTTTAAAACTTTTAAAACTCAAACTCAAGTCTATTGTTGGCCCGCAGTCACAAAAAAGCTTTGTTTTTAGCAAAATATGGGAATCAGACTCAGCATTAGTGTCAATTCCTGACCTTCTTTAGTGGTTACAACATCAACCTCCTTTAACCGGAACCTAACCTGAGCATCTTTTCTAGTAACACCTACGACACTTTTATCCAAGCAAACACAATACCCTCACACACAAGCTAACTTACGAAAACGTGTTAATAAATAAGATCCAGTATTAATTAAGTTACAAACATAATCAAAATGACATTAATAATGCAAACGTCGAGGCATATTTCATTGCCTGTCATCATCACGTTGAAGTTTTTGGAAGCCGACACTGCAGTTTGGTGTTTAGCGTTGGCGCGGTTGGACCATTGCATCAACAAAACGGAGCAGAATTTCGAACGCCGTACCCCTTGAGCTAAACACTTCCAAACACCGGGCTGGCATTTAAGCCCACGCAACAACAAAAAAAAAGTATCACATTTCAGACTTCGCCTTCTGAAGGAGCATTTCCAAATAAACAGCATTAAATCTGGCTCGTGTACACAGAAAGCAAGAGGAATAATGTGCCAAAACAACGGAAGCGAGTCTCAGAGAAATACATCGCATCTGGCAGCATTTTTGGGAGTGGTGGGAGATACAAACTAGCGCGTGGGTTGGAGCTGCATTCAAACTAGACGAAGCAAATTAGCTGGAAAATGTAAAATACCGTAAAATTGATCTTAAAACTCATTCTTATCGACTTGGTTGTTGAAGTTTTCTATTGATTAAGAAATGAATTGTGTTAAGATAAGAAGTTTATACATAAAAGTTGTTGTTTTCTCGTTCCCCATCACTGCTCTTGCACTCATGCTGACAAATCCACTGAAGCAAATGTAAAAATCTAAATTAAGAGAGCTTTAATAGCCTCTCCTCTCCGGTTTAAAAGGCTTCAACTTTTAATCCCGTTCAGACGGCGGGTGTCCTTGTCCACGGACTCACCCAGCAGGACTCCCGCGATGCTTTAAGATCCTCAAGTCAGACAAATCTTTAAATAATTGAAGCTTAAAGGGGGGATCTGTCTGTATTATACAAGTGTCCGAGCCTGGTGTGCTTTAATTACAGTTCAGATCAGTAGCATCTATCTGAAGAAGTACAGTTAGCAGTCTTTTGAAATAAATCCCAATTTAAATAGACAAAAATCATCACGATTATTTCGATTCCTATTTGAATTTGATTATATGAAGAGATTTAATAGATGGATTATTTGCTTCTATTGAACATCCTAATGTCCTTAACCACAAAGTACCCAAAAAATAGTTCTTTGTGCAAATGTTTGATTTACATTTGAATGCACCGCAGACATTGATTGTTGTAATGACCACATTAGTGGGTCTGTCGGTGTAGTGCAGTCAAAGTTTTCCTGTCTCTTTTTGGTCAACATCAAAATCCACAATTGTTTTGTTTTATGGGTAGGTTTTCATTTTGTTAACCACATTTAGTGTCATATATTGTAACTTCTAACTATTGCGGCTGCACTAAAGTGAGCTGGTGACATTTTTAAAATTTAATTTTATTCATCATCATCATCATCATCATCATCATCATCATCATCAATCGGGAGAATTTTTGGCATCATTTTTTTTTATTTATTATCATTTTATTATTTTTAAAAACATTTTAGACAGTAATAATCAATACAATAGAAATTATAAAGTGATAAAAGAGCTTTGTTGAAACAATAAGAAATTCAATTCATTATATAAATCATTTCATAAAAAGATTTTGACATTTATAGATGATCAATGCTAACATAGCAGTTTAGGACATTTATTATTTGTGTAACAATAGCAAATAACAACCATATCCGACACAAATATTTTAAAAGCCTTTGTCTGCATTCTCATGAATACATAAAACATGCAAACATACTTCCATCGCCTGGTCTTCCACAGACAATGGTGTGCTAATGTCAAGTTGTTACCACAGATTAAAAGCCTACGGAGCAGACAAACATGCCAGCATGAGTCCTGCCAACTCATCTGTTCCCGGTGACAACGGGCATCCATCATTCAACCCTGTGATGTACAACCGCACGTCTGAAACAAAGGATTGGCAGGACTCTCGTGCACTCGCTCTATTCCGTGCTTGTTGCCTGCATGAAAAGACGACCGAACATTTGCATTTTCTTTTTTCCTTTTTCGTTTTGCAAGTTAAATGTAAAAAAGAAAAATGCCTTCGGGGAAGAAAAATAAAAAAGACTCAAACACAATACGAGCCCCACGGTGATGCTAATGCATCTATCCCGCCACATATTGCAAGACAATAGTGAAAATAAAATCATCATAAAATCTGCACCTGGGGGCGGAAACGACCATAAAGCTGCATTAAAGCATCCATCAATCTTAAGTAAAGCAGTGGAGCTGCTGTGGAATTTTAATCCCAAAAAAACATCTCCCCGCATATACATGGACAACACAGTAAATTTAGGGTTGAACCTGCTGAAAAACCACGCCTTATAAAACGTCACATATTGGGCACGTAATGGAGACCAGTGGCAGATTATTCCCCGACTGGAAATCAATATCGTCTCAACGAGCTGCCGCTGATAAATGCTCGCCCCTGAGCAGAATACGATCGGCAGGAAGTGAAGTTTGGGAGGGCGACATAATCATAATACCAATTGAGATCTATTCTCCCCGAACAAAAGGGGCTTTTGTCTCCAGGGATGTGGTGAAAGTACCGACGGCAACTTCAGCTTTCACGAGCCCGGAATCCTGTGCGCCATCAATCAGCCGGAGCGACGGCCCCCCGCCCTCGCCGACGCTTGAGTGGGGAAGCTAATAAGCTACGCGGGCGACTGCGAAACTCATCTTGTGTTTATTGCTGATAATGTGTTTCTCTTTACAGGCGTCTGCCGGTGGCGCGAGATCATTTCACTTTGTCTCTGGCAGCGATCGACTCGCCTTAAAGAGGTTTTTCTTGATACAAGTGTCATTTTCTGCGGAGCTGGTCTTCCTCAAAGATAATGACTTTCCTAGAAAATCCAACTCTAATCCCGACCACGAGGGCTACAGACGATCGCAAGGTCGGCGTTTTTTTGGCAGTCGGAGGCAAAAAGAGCAGCAGTTTCGGGATCGGTGACTGACAGTTTGTTTAAATAGTCAGGAGCCTCTGGTTGTTTGAAGGTTCTCTCTGCAGTTCGCGGGCCGGCGGCGCACAGGGTGGATTTCAGCTCCGCTAATTAAAACAGATGCTGATGTTTTCACCATGTGGTGGCGAGAAATGTGACTACTGTGGAGCCTGGTACGACTGTGAGAGCCTCGTGGGGGGAATCTGCGGTTTTTGGACCCTCTTAACATCTCATCAGGTAAATGTTGTAAGACCCTCCTCAGCAGGAGTTCACTGTCAGGACGGCACATGGTCATCATTGCACACACTTTAAATTCACTTTCTTTTTTGAGTTTGGCTTAATGTTTTAAAATATTCAAAATAACTTTTTTATCTGCATGGATAAAACTGAAAAAGCGCTCCGACCGGACATCCAGAACATTGACACACTGACTGACTGACTGAAAGTCAAAAAGTATATTTACCCTAACAGGAAGTACGGTCTGATTTTAAGAATCTTTTTTAATTCTTTTGAAGCTTAACTTATTAAAACTATATAACAAATTCCTTTACTTCAACTTCAGTTTAACTTTAATTGTCGATACCCATCATCTTAAACACTGACATCCATATAAAGATTTATCTTTGATTTTGAGACTGTCCGGCAGGCTACGATTTGTCCTCTATGCCACTGGTCCGATTCATGATCAATAAAGTGTTTGTTGGATCACAATATAAGGAAGCACATGGCCCCCAAATTGGCCCCCAATTACTTACGACTCTCCACCATTGGTATTACATCAGTAGTATCTTGTTTAGCAACAACAAAACAGTGTTGCGAAAATTTGAGCAACACATTCACATTTAATTTTATGAATTAATTGGTCTGTATGTATGTTGTATTTTACAGTTATGTTTTCATTTTGATGCTATTATTTTACTAGAGCAAGGGAGGACCAGTTGAAGAAGGGATAAGATGACAATATCCTTGGAAAACTTCCTGGATCCTTCAAATCGCCACCAAAATTGTAACCTTCCGTGCAGTTATGAGCTTTTCCTGAAAATGTGTTGAAATACGTTCATGACTTTTAAAGTTACTTTTGTAACAGACGGACTGATTCTTAACGTTGCTAACTATCTCATAACCTCCTTGACGGAAGTTAAATGTTCAAAGCTAAAGACATTTTTTGACTTTTTAATCATACATTTATACCAATTTAATGTTAACGAAAAGTTACTCGAGCACCACTGATAAAAGTTTCGAATTGGTATCGTAAAATGTAATCGACTTCTCGAACGTACTTTAAAATAATGCAACTAATCACTTACCGGGACGACACTGAACATAACGTACGATACATGTAGCAACTACTGTTGGCATAGCGTTCATTCATTTGACCATGACAGAGTTGCACATAAACACATCTGCTAAAGTGAAGCATTGAATGTCGCTGAAGAGAAACTTCGCTACCTGATATTATAATATGACTATTTTATTCTACGTTCCTCTGCACAATCAGACGTGTCTCTTTTTCCTTGAGATCTCATTTAGGACTTTTCGGTGTTCTCTTTCAGACCTGAGGGGCTAGTTAGAGAAAAACGGTCATGCACACTTTCTCCCAAACCAAACTTCCTTGTCGGCTCAAAAATAAACTCCAGGCAATTGAGTGCATCCATCTCAGAGCGAGCGAGGAAGAGCCACGCTTCGAGGCGTAAGCTGGAGGGGAAGAAGAAGAAGAAGAAGAAGAGCGACACTCTGGACGCCGAGGGTCCGGTGCCGAGCCAGAATCAACAACTGATCTCAGCCTTGTTAAGACACAACAGATCCATAAATCTGTCACTAGTGCGATTGTATTAATGATGACACGGAGGCTAGAGAGTCGGCGAGGAGGGGATGAGTGTGGACGAGGGAGTTGGCTCGGACTGAAATACAATACAGTAAAAGTTGTTCAACATCTGGAGAGATGTCCCTTGTAACCCTGCAACTAAGAAATCATTTCCACCGCATCTGGGTGTATTTTTAACACCACGTTCTGAAACTGTAGAAGGAGAAAATATTTGTTTGGAATTATACATTTTTTAAAAGAATTTCTGTTTCGGAGGAGAAACAAACAAACAAACATCCCTCCCTGAGGATGAAATTACAACTCCATTTTTTATTCAACTCTTGCCCTTCCCATCTCAAGACATGCTTGCCAAGGTTTCCTCAAACCTACAAAAATAATAGCATTTAAGGACCCCAAGATCTTGGACTGGCTGTCTCGTTGTAAATAACCTGTGGTGTCCCAGAGGGTGGCACACTGCATACTACTGTGCTTTGCACGCATTTTGCCGAGTAGCAAAACCACATGCTGCGTTCCCAGAGCACAACGGCATCAATTAGAGGCAGCTTGTGAAAAGATGTGCTTCCTTTCGCCGCTGTGGTCTGGACGGAGGTAGGAAGCGAGAAGTAGGCAGCTGCGGCATGCTGGGTTGTTCAAAGTCCTATCACCTGATGGCTTTCTTAACGTAGACCCACCACGATGACTTGCATCCAACCACCCACTCGTGAAAACAGCGAGTTGACTTTCGACAGTCATTGGGAGCGAAAAACATTTCAGTAGCGTATGAAAAAGATGATTATTTATTATTCTGCGTTGGATCAAACAAAGGCAAATTCTAACTACCTATTCGGGCTGTTGAGTTTAACTTGCATCGCAAGGAAGATGATTGTAATTTTGATTCTTGGTTTTGCAAAAGAATAAAGTTATTCAGTTAAAACTCCAATCGTAGCAATATTTAAGTAAATACCGAGTGATTGGAGTTTACAAGAAACATGTCTGGTATTTGGAAAGCAGACATAGTATTTCACAAAATAACTAGCAACCAAGAATTTGACATACTCCATTTAGCTAACCACCAAAATACTCCCGACCCACTTCAACCAATAACTAATGATGTCATCTTTACTAATAATACACTTTGCAATTTCATTAAATGTTCATAATTAAGGTTAATTTGAAGCGTGCTACTTGATTATTTGCTTTTTTTTGACATTCACTGAATGTTTATTCACATGTACATCTGAAATATTTATAGAGGAAAACTTATACTCACTTGCGTTAATATATCAGCCACATGCAGTGACGGGGGAAGCAATACTTGTTAATGCATAATTGGAATCAAATCAAAGATATAAAATTGTGAGACAATAAAATATATAGTTGCGATACTAAACTTCAACATGTTCCCTTTTATTCCAAGACACCAAAAATACAAGACAGATGTCCAGAATATTTTTTTAAATAGTTCATGTCCAGCTGAGAACGATCTCCTTAAACTTGAAAGCCCTCATTTTTATCCTTTGCTTCATTTATTTAGATTGACTCGGTAAAAGAGATGCCAGACCAATGACAGTACAGGGTCATCGGAAATCTTGTTTTTCAATCCAATTATAAAACGATAAAAGTCTGGGACAGAAAACTTGCCAAATATCCATCAGGAATAATTTTGAAGCAGGAAAAACAGACCTTTACTCTGCAGAAGAAAAAGAAAATACCACAAAAGACAAACGCTGCGACACAGAATCAAAACAAACAAGTGATCCCTTCATAAAAAAAACAGAGACCACCGAGTAGCCGAAGCATATAGAAAGTTTCCTGTGGTTAATGAAAAAGCCAAACTATGGCATCATTGTTAAACCCAGGGCACAGAGCAGTGTTTTCTTCCAATAGCTAGGGGTTCTCTACTTACACTATGTGCCCCCTCTCCTCCGAAGCTCAGTTAATCCCATTAATATGAAGAGGGCCAAAAGCCCGAGAGTGGCCACAGCTTAAGAGCCATCAGCCAGCATTAGCCTTCGAAATCCAAACCCTTGTCCGGACCCATTAACAACTTAACCCCTCAGACAATTCTTGTTTTGTAATGGAAGGATAACCAACACCCGGACTTTTCCGATCCGTGCACCCCATCAAAACATTGGGTCTCCGGAATGTGGGCAGCTGACACGCCAGATGTGATCTGATTAGACGTTCAAGTAATCCATGTCCTTGGTTGGACAGCGGATTTGATCCCATGTTGATACTTGTTGTATTCCTTGGAAGCATCTGCTCACATAATTGGAAGCTAAAGGTCCATTGTGTGATCCTGAGCGCGTGATTGATTTGCTTAATATACAGTTCGGTAAAGAGCTGCGGCCAATTTCCTTATAAGGTAATTATTAGCACTTGTTTCCAAGCCAAGTGTCTCACAAATGTGCTGAAGAAAAATGGAGGTCACAGTTACAGTCCTGCCATCCAGTCACAGTCGTCCAAGTTTGACCATAACGCCTTTGACGTTGATCCCATTTCGAAAATTTAGCAGTACGACTAATAAATCATAAACCAGCGCAAGGACATAAAGCAGTCGCATGTTTACAGTGTAATTTTAACAAACACGAGTTCACTGAGAGGGTATGAGAGGGTGGTGTGTAAAGTGTCAGTTGAAGTGTTTATTGAGTGAGAAAATGAGATGGTAAAACCATTTTTTGGCTAGTAAGGTTATGTTGTTTCACATTTGGAGTCCCTTTAAATTGAAATGAACAAT
Organism: Callionymus lyra; assembly: GCF_982586985.1. NCBI lineage: Eukaryota > Metazoa > Chordata > Actinopteri > Syngnathiformes > Callionymidae > Callionymus > Callionymus lyra. The sequence continues at coordinate 20,740,830 of NC_141825.1, read as the reverse complement.
TCAAAGAAAACATGACTACATTTGTGGTTGATTATATTTAAACTACTTTGAATTCACCATCACAGTTTAAAAATAATAACTCAACAACTACAAAAAGTGGTCATTGGACACATTGTTTGTTGTTGTTTTTGTAAAACTCCTCTGATAAAAGTGAAATCCAACTTAGGTCCCCTGAATATAATTGTAGCATTTAATTGTGAACATATTCTTGGGCCAAACCAAATCTATATTGAACAGGAAGTCCGATTTTTGTATCACCTTTTTATTCTTTGAGACTTAATTTATCTTAATTATTCATTTGTTTGTGCTTCTCAACCAAACAAATTCCTTAACTTCAACATCAGTTTTACTGTTATAATTGAAATCATAATCTCTGTTCCTTATCTTAAAGAATGAGTTCTATATATAGGTCACCCTATCAACGTAAACAATGATCAACCTTTAATTCTGAGCCAACCATCGGACCATCCCAGGCCAAGAGTTTGTGTTAAAGGGGTAATAAGTAGAAGAATGAATATTGAGTGTCCATTGCCATTTGTAGGAAATGTGATTCTCATCGTGTGTGTGATCACCTCCACATCAAGCGTCACAGGTATTTAAACCTTGTGTAAGATCACATTTCTAAGGAGTCTAGACACCATCTGGGCCGTGGGTCAAATGTGCTCAGAGACATCGCAAGAGCACGCTTACAACAGTCAGCCGGGATTACGGAAGGACTTGTCGTGCTCAGTGGGACAACCTGCCACTGTTCTCACACACAAATCTGTTGTTCACTGACTCGCCAAGGTTTTCCCCGGGAAACGCATCAGATTACATTTATTATATCGAGAGAATATTGATTTAAAAATGTGATTATGTATGATGAAAAATCCACCAGCATGTGAGCATAGATCATGGTGGAATTGAACAACCCAGACAGTTTCATTCAAAGGCCTGCTGACAGTGATTCAGACAAATCGTCTCATCATCCAGTCGCTTTGCATTGACCTAAATGTGAACCCCCCTCCATCCAATTCTTCCAGTAATTCCTCCGGGTGTTGTGGGTGAGGAAGGCATCTCGCAAACATATTAAAACCCCTCATTAAGGTTATTTTTAGAAACAAATGCTTTCCTGACAGACTTGCTTATCTTGCAATTGTGGTGTGGGTGAAGACACCAGTTCGTACCCAGACGCCGAGTAACGGTGGGGGAAAAAATAGGATCTTGGGAGAGCCGGGTCCACCTCTGGTTAGACACCAAAACGGATTCCGAGGTGGCTAAAGTGCATCCGGAATTGTCATGAATGATTTACAACAAACCTCAATGGAAAGAACATTATCATCTATGACAGTTAAGACAATGGGTTGGCTGGAAAAATCAACTCTTGGGTAGAAACCGCCCCTTCTAATGAAAGATGTCAAGCATATTTAGGAAAGTCATTCAGCAGACACTTGTATCCAAGAGACTCGCAGTGCCTGGAGAAAATACAGAGGCGACCGAAAACTAACTGGACAGATATTGGCTTAGACAGTGCACACATTCGCTGTTGCAATGTTTCAGTGAGCTTTGTCAATGTCACAAGATTGATTTCCCTCCAGTTTTGTGTTTATTTTTCAATGGAAAAAAAGCTTCTTCCAGCACATCTCAAAGAGTTTATGTCTGGACTGTATGGTGGCGGGGTCCCTGTCTAAAAATAATGTGTGCTCCACACCACTCCCAATGAATCTTGAGATGGAATAATCTGGTCATTCATAATGTTTGTGATCCAAAAAAGGGACCAACTTCAGTTAAATCCAGATTGTGCCCTATTCATCCAATTAAATCTCCAAAAAAAATGTCTTGAAAATAAAGTGCAGTTTCCTCAGAATATCTAGCCAACAAATTCAATAATCAGAAATTACATTGGTTACGATTGGTTCATCCTCTCTTGCAAACAATTGCCTCTCAGACAGGGGTTTCAAACTCAATCACTCAAAGGGTGGAAAAATGTTTTAGCACTTTTGGTCGTCTCAGTTTTAACGTTGTTGGAAGTTTCTGAATAATTTTTGCTCCAAAAACATACAGACATGTCCCTTAGCTTAGCTTAATCACGGACATGTCCATAGGTCACCATATCAATTAATATACTACACATTTCCGCCAACCATCCAGCGGGCCTTATCAAATGACTTGGCAGGAGGTTTGGCCCACGGGCCGTGAGTTTGAGGTTTGTGGTGTAAGAAAGATATGCAGTAAGACATTTCTTTATCTACAGCAAACTCAATTATTTGTCAGATAATGTTGTTCTTTTTGGCAACAAGGCATCTGGTTGCAGTGTAAAAAAATCAACTTGGAAACGCAGGAAAACACCTTGAACGTCACCCTGAAGGAAATGGATATCCTGCTTATTAAAGGTGCGATGTGAGTACAGGATGCCCCCCTACAAAAGTCCTTCCCATCCTGCTGATGAAATTTACTTCCTTTCAATTTGAAAACGGAAACACATCAAAGCTTTAAATCGTTTGTAAGTTGTTATGATAAGAAGGCGGAAACACAGACACATTCTGTCTATATATTTTCTTCTTGAGTTTTACAGCACAAAAGTACAACGTTCCCATAGACAAGCCCCCGTCTGTCTCAGGCTTGACGTCTTCATCCTCCAACGGCAGGAAAACACAACTTCCCTCTTTTCTATCCACTTCAAAACGACCTCCACGTACTGCAAAAAAAGCCTTCAAAAGCTGACCAGAGAGGACCATCTGGAGACAGTCGTTGGCTGATGGAGCCCAAGCCGAGAGGCTCCAGAGCGGTTAGAGGGAAGGCAGATGCACAGAGACAGCAGAAAATCTAGCAAACCCTGTCGTGAGCGCCTGACTGCTGGCAGGACGGTAATTACAGAGAGCTCTCACTGAAAGAAGTGGAGACTGCTCGGTTGCCGCCCTTGGACCCTCAACATAACCACAAGGCTAACCAGCCCGTCCCACCGTGTAGGACATGTGAGTGGGGTGTTACAGATCACTGCAATGACACAGGGGGAGAAATCAGAGGCAGCTGTGGGTCCAGACGGAGTCCATGTCACGGCAGGTAGACCAGCACTGTCACCAGAGCCTCTTAAACAACACGACTCCAGATGCATAAAAGCAGGAGCAAAAAAAAGTGGGGAGTGGGACATCTTAATTGATGTTGTTGTGATTTGGGGATTTTTATTGTGACATAACACAAGATTAGGTCTAATTCACAACAGACCATTTCGCAAGTCTTAGGTTTTTTTGTATTGTTTTTTGTTTTTGAGTTTATATGTCTGTAGAAATGGGTACCAATCGATACTGACTACTACTGATACTGACACTGTCACATCAATACTGGTTCCTAAACTAGTTGTTGTAGTTTTAAAAGATCAATTAAAAAAAAGAATTCTCAGATTATCTTTTTTGTCATTGCACATTTAAAGTGTAACATCCAGATGGTGCAAAATATGACACATATTTCAAACAAACTGCAGCCAAAAACCAAAAAGCACCAAAATGTAGAAAAATATAATTAAATTTCATCACATTATGATGGGTTTTTCTGTGCTTTTAAAAGTACTTATTGAAACTGTATTTTGTTCGAATAGTTTGATTAGTTTAAATGTATAAAACTTTGAAGGTTTAGATGCAGATTTGCAACTGATCAACTGATCAAAAATGTATTTAAACATAGCTCTTCATGAACCTTGGGAGGAAGAACTGGCGGAAAAGTCAGACAAAAGATTGCCACAAAAAAAAAGTTATGTTGACGTTAACAGCCACTCAACAGCAACTTTTTACTCTATTATTAGATCTAATTCTTTTTTTGTTGAGTGGATTTTTAAACTGAAATAATTCTGCTGTCAAGTACACTTTCCATCTTCTTCTGAAGTAGACTACTGTCCGCCTACTTTACAGCTACTTAAGAAGGAAGGCCTGGTGAGGTGTTTGGGCGCGTCTTCTTTCTTACTCCTTTATTAAAACCTTTTAGGGGCAGCAAACCCGTCTGTCCGCCTGCCCGGTGGCTATAAATCATCATCCCTGCCCACATGTCCTTCCCCACAAACAGCAAACAACCTTCACATATCTTCCAGCACTCAAACATTACAAGGGCGGAAAAATGAAATGCACACACTTCATCACATCCTTCAGCTTCAGACAGTGACACATAATCTATGAACCCCGTCTTTATCGGCTAAGTGCTCTCAGAGTAAAGTCCTGCTAAGGCGGAACAATTGTTTGAGGCAACAACTCAGGGTTGTATCAGAAGGTTGTTAGGAACACAGCATGTATTTAACATGTGAAATATTTGCGTTAATTTGATTAAATGTCTATTTTTTTGGTACAGAACATTTGTGATTAAGGGCTAGTTAGAGTACGATATGATGGCACTTTTGTTCATGAAAAACATATTAGACTAGAAAAGCATTGAGATAGTACATGCCTCCACCAAAGGCCTCACATTGTTTCCATTTAAAAATTGGTTAAAACTACACCAATGATTAAAGAATAGTATTGGATCATGGGAAAATGAATTCAAAGATTAAGCCAGGAGTACACAAAACTCCCAACCAGTTGCAAACTATTTGTTTGAATAGTAAAGGCTAGTTTATTCCAGTCATACCGTTGTTTTTCCTGTTTTTGAAGTCATGTTCAAGTTTTTACCAGCAAGCAAAAACCAATACAAGTGATGGTTACAAAAATTGTGAATACATTCAACTGTTTTATCACGAGATAACTTTGTTATGATAAGACACTTTAAATAAAATTGAATTGAATTGAATTGAATTGAAATGTTGATTTTATTCACATTTTTTAAAACAGGCAGAAAGACCCAAAGGTTAACACGCCGACAAAAACATTAGTTTGATCCTTTTAGTTTACACTTGGTCCACTTACTTCCCTGCACAAGTGATGAAGATATTCCTGTCACCGTGAGCCACAGCCTCACTGGAGCGAACCTTGGCTCTCAGCAACTCTCAGAAAATTGCACCGGTAACTCTGCTCTGACATTTATCTCGGCTCTCCCCCAACCTCACCCTACAGAACAGCGGCGTGGATATGAGCTACATGACGTACGATTCCTATTTCCCCGCGCAGGTGTCAAGATAGTGCATGTGCTAATGATGAGTGTGCCGGCGGGAGCGAGAGGAAAAAAAAGCTCCCGAGTGTGATTTGGCAACGCCAGGAGCAGGTCACTCTTCCCTGGTTGACATTGGAAATCAAAAGGAGGGTGAGACTGAAAAACGGTCTCGGTCGGACACGAGTTTCCTTTAAATTCAACTCCAAGTGTAAACGTTTAACTCCAAATCAGACCTCCCAGGTTACTCTGAATTCAAGTGTAAGGTACTAGAGATAAGAAAAGTTCTGGAATGGTTTCGCCAACTTCTCTGCAGATGGACTTGGGAAGTTTCATTTTGTATTCTCTGGCTGAAGTCAACTCACTATCAAAGCCTCAGGTGTAGTTTGTGGAAGTTCTTTCACTCATATTCTCAACTTTTAATCACCACCGATTATCTGTGTCAGTACAGGATCTGGTGAATCCTTCCCAGCAATGAATCCACGAGGAATCAATCTCGTAAATGTTTCAATATGAAACTTAAATATCTAGATCTACTACCTAATGATCTCTTCAAAACCACCAACACATGTTGAATTTAACCAGGTATTTTTATAGATTATACTCAAAATGTGATTTGCCTGTTAAGGGATGCTTTCACAAAAACGATTAGCTGTTATAAATGAGTGAACTGGAGAGATTTAAGTTCCAATTGAAAACAGAAGTCTTATTAATTTGACATATAATTTGACTAGAAATTATACTTTTAGAAAGTCACATTATCTCTGATTCCCTTATTTAAAGCAATATGGAGAAAATAATAACAAAGTTTGAGAAGTTTTTTTTTGTAAAGCTGTATGATTTTTCAATATAATAATATGTCTTTCTCAAAGAACAAAAACAATTTGAAGTAAATCTTTCAATAGAGAAACAAAAATTGAAACTGAATTGAATTGTACTGTGTTGTTTAGGGCTGCGTCACAATACAGGGGCAACAATACAATTTATTGCGATACATTCCTATATATTGCGATACTGTAGAAACAAGGATATGTTTGAAGTATTGCCAAGTACTTGACTGCGATGTTGCAGAATTTAAAGACCACATAAATCTTGTATCCTCTCGTTCTCAGTCATCGCTGGGATCTTTCAGGTTTTCAATCTAAATTTAACTATCTACTGGCCTGTTTAGTTAGTTTAATCTCAACAGAAAAATGAAAAAACAGCGAGCATATTTACATGTTAATTGTAAAAAAAGAAATTGTTTTATTTTACAGACACACAATGAACTATCAACCCCAACAAACCATGGTTACACATTAAATAATGGATTGCTTTTCAGAACCAGAAAGTTATAGCCACAACATGGGAATTTTTTTATCTGGTGCATTCTTTCTTACACACGTCTTCTTTCTTGCATGATTTGGAAAGTATTTTATCTAACATGATGTCAGGCTTTCATTATACAAACAAGGGTCTAAAGGTTTTGCATAATGTTTCGGTTTTTTTTTTACATTAAAAGTCCTGTAAGTTCAAGATTTGTCAAGCGATCAACCGTGTCCTCGTATATCCACTCGTTCCAGCCTCCTCCTCGCCCTCATGTGCGTCCACTGTAATAGCGTGCCACATCAGCAGCCAGTGTATTCAGGACAATTTCACTTCAATTATATATCTTCGCTGCACCAGCTCGGCCTGCGACTCCCTCCCTCGTGCTCCACTGAAGCCAGAGGCGACGCGAGACGGCTGCTAATTGCACGACCGGACCGAGCACGTGGTGTTAACAGCAGATAATGCTGAAGGACAAGGAGAAACATTTTAAAACATGTTTGCAGAAGTTAAGAACGAATCAGTGTGAATCTACATTTTAAAAGATTCCTTTTTTTTTTCTTCTGTCGCCCACCCTGGGTTGTGAAGTCACCAGCTTTTCAAGTGACGAGATGAAATATCAAAAAGCCGGAGGGAGTAATTAAAGCAGGAAGCGTTCTATGTACACAACACAGAGAGAGGAAACGGGTGGATGTGTGCGTTCATGTTTGTGCACTGGAAACACAACCTCTGGGTGTGTTTGAACACCTGTTATGAAAACACACAGGGCTGACGGTACATGATCCACTTAAAACAAGTGTAAAAGGTCGATATATATTTGGTTCAAAGGCAAAAAAAATGAAACTACCTTAAAGATATTCCAACGTATAACAGTGTTCATGTTTGAAAACAGGTGGCATAGGTTTACAAGAAGAGGCACATCAAAGAGAAGCCGTCACACTGAACTTTAAATTATACAGTATGTTCAGGCTTTAAGAAGGATTGACGTCTTTGTTGGAGTTAAGTAACAGTAAAGTGGAGGTTTCTCTGATGATTGAAGGTCTTACTTGAGGGATTTAAGAGGGAAGAAGTCCTGAATCCCATTTTTCCACTAGGGGTGTGAGAAATTATGGATAAGATGATATATAACAATATTATTTTTTCCAAGTATTCAACAACAGAGTGTTTTTTTTGGGGGGAGGCGTTATATTTATTGGTTTATATTTAAATAAAGTGTGTGTACATTTATTAACATGCAAATATTTAGAGCATTTATTCATTTTTTGTGTTGCATTACGTGGTCCACAGCCAAAGGAACAATTCAATCATGCAAGATCCCAGCAATGACTGAGGACTAGAGGATACAGTCTACTCCTGCAGCTTTAAAAGAAAATTTTGATTTCAAAACCGATGGAAGATGTAACGACTTTGTCAGAGTCATGTAAATTCTGCAGCACCAGAGTCAAGTACTTGAAAATACTGCTAATATATCCTTGTTACTACAGTACCACAGTACATCGTATCGTTGCCCAATGTATTGTGATATGCATTGTATCGCCAGATTCTTGCCAATGCACACCCCTAGTGGTAACCCGGGGTAAGTCATGGTGAGTTGCCCAATGGTCTCCCCTTGATATTATCAGCAAATACAAGGTTTTTGATCATCAGATCATGAAAATAATCTGTTCCTGCAACAGCTCGAGATAGACATGATCATGAAGCTCTAAACTAAGCTTCACTCATATGTTCCTTTGTGTATTTTTTGGTACGAAATGATCCGCTAGAAGCCTCTTAATAAAGCACAAACCAACTTTGTCTATTGAACCATTTTCACGATTTAACTAAATGAGAGTCTGGGTCAGCATTAACACGCCTCATACTGAATGATTAGAGGTTGCATAGCTAGAAGTGACCTACATTGAGGTGAATAAATAAGCCCGAGGCAATGACAAGCACTCAAAAATGAAATGACCATCCCTTACCGCTTTCTCACAAGCAACGCTTTTTAGAGCCACATCTCAGGTGGCTTTTATTTTAAAGGATATAAATTATAGAAAATACTGTAAGTTACAGAAGGCAGCACTGTCGGGGTTTTAGAAGTGAAGAGGATTCTTCTCCAGAGATCAATTATTTCCAAGTCAAGTCTCACAACTTCATACTCGGGAGAGTCCAAGGCAGGAATAGAACAGAGTCAAGACAGTGGTCGACCAAAATAATGCATTACAGTGAGAGGACTGTAGTGAAAACACTGTTAAGATATAGATCATTTTTTGCTTTTTTGATACATTCTAATTGTACCTCTTACTGTAAGGTTCAGAACCAATATCAGAAAAAGGCTTTATTGCCAATAATTCAAGAAAAAGCAGGAATTTTGTAAAAAGAAAACAGGAATTTAGTGGAAAAAGCCATATATGCACTTCAAATGAATCTGAAAAAGTTTAAGTTATTAGTTTTCTCTATTTAGAATTGCACCTACATCCACAGAAATCATCTTTCTTGTCTACATAAAGCCTATTATTTAACGTAAAAATTTGAAATTGTAGTATTATTGAGAGTGTATGTAAGCTTAAAAAATGTAAAACAACTAGAACATTTATAATACAATTATAAGAATGGGCTATCGACGATGACAAAACACTCTTCTTTGTAAATGAAATGTTTAAATAATAAATCAAAATGACAATGCCAAATGACAAGTAATGCATCTTTACCTAAATATTTAGAGATTCTCTTTTAAAACTTGATAATTCCACATTAAATGTAAGTAAAACCTCAAAAAGAGACCCATGAAACCAAGTGGGCATCACTTGTAGCTCTGATTTAGTCCCTTTTTTTTGAGAATATAAAGGCTTTATCCGGAGTACAGTGAACATTCATGACAAATGATGTTCAGTTTAATTGATTAAAACATGTGAAACTAGGGAACATTGGGTCTAAAAGTAACGTTAAGGCTGTAAATATGAACTTAAACGTGGCTGGTGTCACTTTTGTTAAAGGCTTGTTTTGTGCAGCAGAAATGAGTGAACAGGTTGTTGACATTAAAAGAAAAGGTGTCATAGGTGGTGTATTAAGTTGGATTATATGATGTACTACAGAGGAAACTGCAGTTTTAGTAGCGTGTGTCCGCCTGTCACTCATCCATCCAAGTACCTGTCATCGTAGCAGAAATCTGCGCCCAGAGTGTTGACGTACAGGACCAGAGCCACGGCGCCGCACAGCAGTTCTGCAAACATGTCCGCGTGCAGGGGGGGAGAAAGAAAAAGCGACAAAAAAAAAAAGGTGGACGTTAGAAAGACTGGATCCAAGTCCGCGTCTGGGCTCTCAGTCGCCGTCTTTGTCAGGATGTCTCAGCGAAAACAAGTCCGTCTCCCCCTCATCCTCTCTCTCAAGTGCGAGAAGTGGATAATCCATCCGCGGCTCTCCTTCTAACCCATGTTCGTGGGTCTGACGTGGAAACACTTCTCTGCCCAAGTTCGGAGGAGGGGAGCCCCTGCGCGGGAGCAGCGATCAGCGGGTCGTCCGTGTGTCGTCCGCGGGGATCACAGCTCTGATGCTCCGCCGCTGCTTCAGCGACGCCATCGAGACCCGCGGTCAAGCTGCGCGGAGTGACTGGGGCTGGGAGCCGCTTTCAAAACAAAAGCCCCGGCGAGAAAATCGAATCGACGCGCTGCTTCTTATTCTTACGCATTTATCACCAATAAATACGTAAACACGTTAATACATTCTTCACTCGAAATAAGTATTCATCTTTAAATACATCCGGCGGATTCGCGAGTGACATCATTTTAATAAACATCGTCGTATTTTCCAGATTTTATTTTAAATTAACAATCATTTGCGTGTGGTGTGTATTTTGAGTGATCGGTTAGCCATCCCATGAAAACGTTTTCGCCCCAATAATTGAATTCGGATGCGATTTCTCATTACACTTCCGGTTTGAGCAACGTGATTTCATGACGCTTGACACCAGTGTGGTCCAAACACATGTGGTAAAGGGCGTCTACTGCGCATGCTCTGCTAATCTACTCTTGAGGATGGAGGAAACTTCAAATGATTCTACAGAACTGAATTCATTTCTTGTTTTTGTTGAAAAGTGTCATAAAAACGAAGTTTGATTCCGGTCTCAATCATTCGTTGTTGTTTTTTATTAATCTAAAATTAAAATCAATTTAAAACAACAATATCAGAACCAGAACATGTTTATTTCTAGGGTTTGTGCTGTTAACTTTCAAATGTATATATAGGTATTTATATATGTATGTATATATATATATATATATATATGTTTATTTTCTCTGTGCACTTTTGTTGGGGGTACAAAGTAAGAATTTCATGGTACGTAGTAAACGCTTTGAATCTTGAATCTTAATGTTATTAATGGATAAATAAACATATATAAAAAATACATTAAATATGATAAACAAATCGAAATAAAATACAATATTAAACAGTTCCAATTATATGTTCTCATGAACTGTACACAAGTGTGTTTTTTAAAAAACAATATTCATGCGTTATTTAAACAAGTGAATTCATACAAAATGGAATGGAATGGAGCTTTTACTTTAAATATCAATTATAAGATGTATCATAAACCGAATTTCCCCTCGCGGGACAAATAAAGGTTTTCTGATTCTGATTCTGATATCATAATCATTATAGTAAAACAAAAACACAACTTCCCTTTAAATATTCAATAATGTCTTTTAATGTCATCCAAGTCACAGTTAATTGGAAGGCGAATTGAAAAGAATAATGAAAAAAACAAACGAGCTTTATTTGAAACAATGGCTCCATTTATTGCCGCTAAGATGCCAATTAATGTTCTCATGCTGAGTTTAATATCAAGAGCTAAGCGGGAATAAGAGCGTGGATTATTGAAAAAGTGCTCAGCGGTCGACTGCAGCGGCCCTTTGCATATTGATTGAGGGTTAATTCAACAGACAGGCCCCATCTGTCAGGGGAGACCTCAATGTAGCCTTTCAGCTCGCAGCAGCAGGACGCGATGATGTAACACTTTTTTTTTGAGAATTAATTAGTTGATTAAAGCTGCAACATTTTTGGGTGAAAAATCTTGACGGAAGATCTTGAGCCTCTTGTTGAACTTATGCAACCCAATGAGTTAAATGCTTCTTTGCTGGTTCAAGTGTGACACGAGTTTTAAACAATTACGGTGCTCATTAGGAGAAAGAAATGGTTATTTTCCCATCAGTGCCACGCTTAGAAAAGCTTTGAACAGTCTGCTTCTGCGTTATTGTTAAAAGACGTACCGTATGTGTTGGTTCAGAGGGGCCTCAAAACCATTCCGGGGCCCCTGTTAGGATTGATAGTTAGGGTAGGGTTGAACAAAAAGCTTTTTTATGCCTTGACCCAATTTTTATCAACTGTTATGCTAATAAAAACCCATGTGAGAAGATAGAAACGGACAGAAAAAAGACGTGGAATATGGATCTTTGCGCTTGATTGATCTACTGACTTATTTAAGAAACATCTTAAGACGTTTCTATTTGTTCAGGCTTTTCCTTGATTTTCTGGAACTCCTGTGTTGTTCTCAGTATTATCTTGATCTTTAAAGTATATACTTTTTTGAGTATTGTTTTGATTGTTTAAGCGCTTTGTGACCCTGGTCTGGAAAAGCGCTATATAAATAAATATTACTTACTTACTTACTTACTTAAAGAAGTTCTCTACTCATAAAACTAACCTGACTCCAAGTTAACTGGGAAAAGCACTTAACGTTGAATTCAAATCCGGTAAAAGTTTTGCTTTATGATGCGCATTCCTTAAGTGAAGAGCTTTTCACTTAAGGAACTAACAAGTCGACTACTAAGATAAAGTAAGATGCCTCAGCTTTCAAGAGAGAAATTCAATATTCTGTGACAAATACATCTTAGCGGATGCGCTGTGTTTAAAAAAAAAGAATTGGAACAGCTGAAAAATATACCACAATTTGGCTTAAGAATACTCTCGTCTGGCATCAAACGTACTTCATTCAGAATATTTACCTTAATTATTTGATAAACTGGATAGGAAAGCGGGTTGAGTAAGAGTATTAGTTAGTTTTTTTTTGGTCAACTAAAACTATTAAACTAAATAAAGAATAAAAATATATTTTTGCATTTCTGATTTTATATTTACAAATAAATTATATATATATATATTTTTTAACGAAAATATTTATTTTGGTTAATTGTAATTGCTTTTGCCAATAGTGAGTCATTCAATTATCATTTCTAAAATGATAGTTGTTGTTCTCTGGTTTGCCTATGATTCAACTCGATATAACAATACAATTTTAATCGTAAAAATAAAGAAAATGTACAAACCAGATCTTCTGCCACGTCTGATGTTAATAAGCTGATGTGTTGACCTCCCTACACTAGATGGCAGTGTTTCTGCTAATTAATCCCAGGAGGAGAAAGAAAAATTAAGTAAAAATGTTGTTTAGAGAAATATGTTGAAAGTAAAAGGATATAGATGTAATTTACCGTTAAGTTGAGTTCATTTATTAATAAAAGAAAAGAGAATTTTATACAAAAAAAAGACCACTTTTAGGCAGGTTCTACGTGTTCATCACCATAATAGAATTATCCTCTTGGCTAAGTTTAAGGCTGAACATGCATTAAACATCACTTTTAGTGATACCACACTCACGTTTCTTGGGTTTTTTTTTTTCCATGCCAAAGTGATTTCCCCTCAGAACCTGTAATTATTTCAGAGTCAAGGAAAACCATCTGGGACGGTCCAGAGACAGTCATGGAGGTCTCCTACTGTCACAGACACAAATCACAGTCTTTCACCCAAACGTACATTCACATGTGGTTTCACTTCGGAAAATGGTTAAGTCGCAACCCAAGTGGATTCCACTTTAACCTGCAAATAAACATAAATTATACTTTGATTTGATTGTTTGAAATCCTGTAAATCTAGGATTACGGGAGTTACTATTATCCAGCACCTATGCAGAGTCTAAGAGCTTCTTGATCTATATAAATGCATGCTGGAATGAAAGGGAAGCAGAAATAGACCGCGGTAGAATCAGTACAGAAGAAAGAGAGATAGAAGTAGAAAAAAAAGGTACTCCATCTTGAGAGAACATTAATTTCTGAATGGTTGAGCATTGCTAAGAGAGAAAGAATAGAGAGTTGAGAGGGACAACAAAGTTAGTATTTAAGTTAAATATCATGATAAGCAAGAATAAAAAATGGAGAATCAAATAAACAGCAACACTCAAAACCACTCTATCTTGACTTCCATCCCCCTTTTAATTCAAAGAGCAACATCTGGTTTTTAAAAGTGAAGCCAATGCATAAGTTTAAAAAGCTGCAGTTCATAAATCGTCCACTTGAGGCTGGCAGAAGAACGACCGGAAGTCATGTTACCCAACTAAAAACTAAAATATTCTTACTATACTTGAGTGATTTACCTTTCAACTATAGCTCCATTCATAGATTACTTTATAAACATTACTTTATATTCTTTTCTTTTTTTCTTGCATTATTGTTTTTTTTTGGTAGCAGTTTGGGATTTTAGGTTCATATTTTTAATTATCTATCTTTTACACACATATTGCAACATTGACATTAAACTACCTTAACCTTGAGTTGACCTTTTGTGACACGTTTTTTTAGCTGCCCCAACTAAATGGATTTGTTAAATCCCTCAATCCTCATTTTGCCTCTTTAAATTGGATTAAATACTAGTTAGTTCAGTAACTGACGGCTGACATCACAAACACTACATCAATATTTTATACAATCTATGTTTCAAATGTGTAATCTATAAATAGGAGCACAAAAAGGTGTCGGGTTCGCTTCCAGGTCGGGAGGGAGTGTTTGGAGTTTGTATGTTCTCCCCGTGTTGCATGGGTTTACTCCGGTAACTCCGGTTTCCTCCCACAGTCCAAAAATATACAGAGGTTGATTGGGAACTTGGGGAAATTGTTTGTAGGTTTGAGTTTGTGTGTGAATGGTTGTGTGTCCTGCAACAGAATGGTGTCCTGTCCAGGGTGTCCCCTGCCTCTCACCTGTAGAATCTGGGATAGGCTCTAGCCCCCCAAGACGTCCTTGGAATTCATAAACCTGACAAATGAAAAAAAAAACTGTGTTTTTTGTAGAAGTGAACAGTAAACTACACGATTCCTGACAAGTTCATCCTTTTCAAAAAACGTTTTTAAATAACCTTTTTGTTTTGGACTAAGTTGTCATGGTTGGTCGTGGACATTTAAATCCAACTGGATTGACTCCAATGACTCCAAATGTATTCCAACTATGGACAATAAGGAAACGAATCCGACACAGTTGGGATTCATGACTGGATCTCTCTTCTCGTGGTAAAACTCAATGCTGTAACTCGTTCTCTGTCCTTTGTAAATGGCAGATAACTTATAACACATTTTTAAGAGGTTTCCCCAGAAGTTGGCGAACCATATGGAAATATAAGACATACAATTCTTCATCTTAAGATCTGGGTATAACTGAAGAAATGGGGGGAAAAATACTGCATCCCTTGACATCATCATTCTCAACATGAGAAGATGAAAATGTTAGATTCGCCCGTCATGACTTCTTTTGATACTTTGCAATTATATATTTAGAATAAAGAGTTTACTCTCCCTACCAAAAAAAAGCAATGAAGTAAGTAAGTAAGTAATATTTATTTATATAGCGCTTTTCGAGACCAGGGTCACAAAGCGCTTAAACAATCAAAACAATACTCAAAAAAGTATATACTTTAAAGATCAAGATAATACTGAGAACAACACAGGAGTTCGAGAAATTCAAGGAAAAGCCTGAACAAATAGAAACTATATTAATAATATATTAATATATATAAATAGAAATATAGAAAAGAGCTATATTTATTTGTCAATGTTTTTTTTGGGGGGTGAGGGGGTTTGTTCAAAAATATCCACTTGAGTGTTTTCTTTACTTGAGCTACATATTATATGTAGTAGGCAAAAGTACTTCCAAAAAATGTCTGTTCTGAGGAAGGTTTGATTGACGTTAGCAGTAAAGCAGGTAAACGACTTTCTGCACTCGAGCTGACAGAAGAGTGGGAGGACACGGCGTTCTGACAGTCACCGAGAAGGAGGAAGAAAAGTGAAATCTATAAAACAGAACCGATGACATTTTCACTTATGCATTTTGTCATCCTCCTCTTATCTCAGTGTGTCGCGTTTACTGTGGCGGGAATTAAATTGGACAAGTGTGTAATCTAATGGAATATCTCTCAGGATTCTAACCATCTGGGTACATTGAATTAAAAGATTAAATAGAGCCGGGCGTTCTGAAATGCACACGGTATGTCAACGTATAGATGCAGGCATGCCTTTTTTTCCAACACATCCACTGCACGGTCAAGTGAAGCGAATAACAATTCCAATTTTAAAAAGCAATTAAAGGGTGCGAGGAGGCTCCTAGATAATCCTGTGGTACCCTCGCTTATCGTCTCAAACATGGACCTGCCAACTGCAATGGTGCATAACCCGGAGATACTGTTTGTTCTCCAGCTCCGAGTCACCAGCACCATCTCCAGAGCCCGTTGGAACCGGCTGCCTTTGAACTGAAATGCCCCCACAGCAACGCTGTTGTTTTGAAAGTTTAGACCGAGAAAAATGCATTTTTTTTGGAGGGGGAATAGAGTTTTTAGATTTTCTTTTGAAGCTGAGGAAACTTGAGAAGAACCTTCTGAAATGAAAAGCTACTATATGTGAAAAACATAATACACCTACTCAAAAAAGTACTTCATAAAACTAGCCCCATTGCTTAAGTTATTGAATCGATTGTACTTTCCTTTATCTCTTCCAGCTCCATAAGAGAAGACAAGCCTGGGATATTCTCTCTAACGTTTCCCAATAGGACACACACGAAACACCTCATCCCTAGAGGGAGGCATCAAGGAGAGTAAGGTAAGGTAAGGTAAAACTTTAGTAGTGGTTCTCTTTCAAACGACTGACATCCTCATATTATATCGAAACGAGCGTCCAGACAATTGCAAACGCGATCTTGATTTTTCAGTCGGTTACCAGAGTTTGTGATTATAGATGGAAGATGGAACAAAGATGTCTTAGTAAATATTCCAGTGTTTACCCACTCAGATATAGAGGAGCTAGTATTGATATTCCAAGCTCAATTTCTGTGTTGTATTAACTTGTATTCAAAGAAAGTCAATCACTGATAATTGCCCAAATGTTTCTTTCATGAAACAAGTATTATAGGAATATTTTCCATGTGAAATGTGTGCAATGTCATTAGTGACGATAAAGATATACTGTATGAAGATGTCTCTTGTTTTACTAGTTTTATGCAAAATAAAATCCAATTACAATATGAATATATTACCTTTAATAGCATGTGATTTTTCTCCAAAGTAAAAGTGTTGCCTTTCATGATAATTTAACAGTTTAAAGGGCAACTATTGTTAAAAACTCAACTCTCCTGACTCACTCCCATGTTTCAAATGTTGAAGTCTTCCTCTCCAAGATGCAGTAAGTCCCTCATCATGACCATGTTTTGAGCTGGTTACTTTATAAAGTTCTCCCCCGTATTAAATCTCGGCGAACAAAATGTTACGAGAGCGAATAATGGCTTCACTCCTCCTCCAGCCAGCTGATATGATATCACCCCCCGCTTTGCGCTTTGTTTATACAACAAGTCCCTTGGAGGTAGAGATGTAATCTCCAGAAAAACAAATTGTTTTCAGTATTTAAATGTAAATATTTCAATGACAAGAGAGTTTTGTACAAACAGACACATACTGATGATACAATAGAGTCCAACATATTTTTAAGAGACACTTAAATCAACACATTAGTTCAAGAAAAATGCATTTTAACCTCCAACATATTGCTTTTTTTCTTCTGCAATTGAATTCCAATAAACCCTTCTGCAACATTTCACTGATGTATTAGAGCTGAAGGTACCAGCCTGGAGCGGGAGTCAGGACGAGGCGGGGACACCAGGAATCCGGGGCAGGAGGTCACAGGGGAACAGCTCGAGGTCAGCGAGGAGGAGGTGAAAGTGTGCAGGAGACGACAGGAGGAAGGACAGGCAGATGTACACCGAGGCTGCAGGCATGTACAGGGCAGGTCAGTTGCAGAGAGAGAAGAAACCTCTAGCGAGGTCACAGAGCGCTCAGGTTTAAACATGAAACAAAGAAAGACGTGGCTCGAATAAAAAAGTGCAGGCTTTGAGGGTGGGTGATCAGCTACAGCAACTGATACGTAAGAGTAAACTTAATAATGTATTCAAATAAAAATAAGATTCTTCTACAGTTGGTGCTAAAGAGGGACTTCCTTTAGCCTTTATTTATCCATTTTTTTTGTGTCAAATATTTGTTTACAAAACATCAACTCCAATCACTCGTTTTCTACAAAAACGTTCTATTGATTTTCTTTTTCCAGATCAATGATTTCATATGGTTTTTAGAATTCTGACAAATATTAAACTTTAGATGGTCATTTTATTCTGACACACTTCCTGTTTTGTTCCATGTGTTTGACTCCATCAGGTGAAGAGTATAAAGCCACGCCTTTCCCAGCAGCAGGCGCCAGATTATAATCTGGAGACCTCCTGAGGGATCAATAAAGTTCTACCTAACCCAACGTTTGTATTCTCCTCTCGTTCGCTTTTCTGGATTTACTCTTTTTGTTGTTCTTAGTTCACAGAGTGACTTTGCCTGCTTTTTTTCATGTTTATTAGCGTGTTTTATTTCCTGACCACCGCACTTTTGGTTTGTTCTCCGCGCGGATTGTGGTGCGCTGTAAGTTACCTTGGACTGTGATATGGACACTGACAATTCTGTACAATTCTTCGTGGGACTCTTGTTTAATAAACGTGCGTAAACTTGGTTTTCGCCTGTTAATTGGTGATTCCTCTCCGCACATTGGTCCGCCTCACACAGTTTACTTCACCTTTTAATGCAATGACTGTCTCAGAGTCTGGTTATCGGGAGGTTTTTGCCTCAAACGGGTTTGTTTATTCATGATGGGTCAGTAGAGATGGATGGAGATCAATTATATAACAGCAAGAGCGTCGTTGATTCAACTGCTTTTGGGCCCTAAAATCTTAAAAGGTTTAGTTGCTGACTTGAAGTAGACGAGTGAAAGCAGGTGGTTGTCAAACTCCCTGTGATGAATCGGAATGAGATGATTCATCTTTTTCGTTTAGACAAGAACAATAAATTCATTCTTGTATTCGTAAGACAGCCTTAACTTCACAATCCTCCTTATTGCCAGCATCTCATGAAAATTGGAAATGTCAAAACCATAAAGAATGATAGAAAAAATAAAGAATTTCCTACATTTAAAACAAAGATATTCACCGACCTTGATGGCCCTAAAATCTCTTATAGCTTCATCTTTAAAATGTCATCCTCAATCTTTGTAATCATTAGCAAGAAAAGGGTTTCCAATGGCGTCGTGTTATGGCACAATAGAACCGTCTAACCGGCAGTGGAGTAAGTCAGTAAGTAAGTAGGAGTGCAATAAATATACACACTCTATCTCAAAGGTCTGACACAGAGCTACCATCTGTTTATGCTATACAGACACAGGCATTGTCGGAGGA
Source organism: Callionymus lyra (assembly GCF_982586985.1). NCBI lineage: Eukaryota > Metazoa > Chordata > Actinopteri > Syngnathiformes > Callionymidae > Callionymus > Callionymus lyra. The sequence continues at coordinate 20,721,931 of NC_141825.1, read as the reverse complement.
ATGTTGTGGCTTTTTAAGGAAAATCAATTCTTTTCCTGGTAACTCGACCTAAGAAAAGGAAATAACAGCAAAGGACGAGGGCCCCACCGTGGCAGGGATGATGGCATGCTGCCGACAAATGTGGGTACTCCACTTTTTGTGCGTGCCTGGGACCTTCCAGGCCAGCATCTACATAATGATATTACCAAAAGGAAGGTCTTTCCACTCTGGATCACCCTTTTCCTTTATCCTCCGCAACCCACACTTGCGACTGGCAGGTTCAAAGCTCTACTCCACACTTGACTGTGGTCTCACTTGGATCCTATTCGTAACCTATAAAAGCTCCGAAAAATGCCACGACTTGGACAGTGAATGTCCTTCAGCTGAGAGCGTTTCCATAGAGCAATTATCTCGCAGACGGAGAACATCTTTCAGTACGGTACGAAGCCAGACATGAGGACTGTCTTGGAATTAGATTTGAAGGATTGGAAGTAGATTTAACAAATCCCATCATGGACAAATGACCTGTAATCCTCGGGCTCGTCTATAAATCAATGACGTAGTGAAAAAAAAAAGAAAAGTTTAAGGTAATGAACACAATCAAACAAAAAAAAACAACCGCAGTCTTTCAGACCTTTAGCCACGATCTTTAGGATAAATCCTTTAATGGAGCCCCGTGGACTTAAAAAAAATATTTAGCCGCTCTCTCGTCTGACGTCTGGAAATATATACCTTTCATACCTAAATGTTTACGGGAGATTTAATGAGCGCTTTAAACCCGGACCGTCAGTGAGTCGGCGATTGTGCTTACTCAGTGTTTGTGTGTTTGGAATAGACTGACGTATTAAGTGTGTGATTTCTTCTTGCATCATTCCCTACTGGATACATCTAGAGTGTAAGATTTGGTCTTTTGCCTAAATGCGTCTGATGAGAACAGCAGACTAATGCGTTCAGCAGAGGAAGAAGACTTGCTTGTGTGGCTGGATCCTTCAACTTTACCTCAGGTATTCTCTCCTCCTTCTGGTAAATGAAAAAACTATTAAGAAAAAGACTTATTGATATTAAGGTTGTGTGTGTGTCTGTGTAAAGCCTTCAGATAGAATTAAAGTGAGTTACATGGCTGTCCTGAAGTGCTTTGGCTCAGACCATATCTGGCAAAGATAAAAATCTCTTGGTGGAAACAAGGAATCGTGCCTGTGACCACATTCACTCAAACACCGGCAAGCATTTTCTACATAGTTGAAACAGCGAATTGATCCATTTAGAAAAAGGTTTTATCTTAATCTGAATCAGGAAACCACTTAGTTTCTACAAGGGTTCATCAATATTTCAGGAAACAAGTGTTTTCTTGTGTAACCTAATTATTGGTTCTTTAAGTCGCACAGCTCAAGTTGCTCTGATAGTATCGTCCACGATCCATCTCACTTCAAATGCTCGACAAATGATACAAAATGTTATTGTTCACCAGTAGCATCAACCTGATAATGAATGTTTAGGAAAAGAAAGCTTTTTTGCATGAATGAAAGGAAAAAAGAAAAATCTTCCTTCATCTGTATTCGACCAGGAACACACCACCCCCTACAAGATCATTCCTATCTCCCCCTCCCCCTGTGCTGTCAATCAAAGTCGTGAAAAAAATGTTTTTATTGCCACTTTCTATACAAGGAAGATAAACTATCAGATTCTGAATGTATTTGTTCTGCATTATATAGCAATATAGCAGAAGCTAAATGGGGCTTTATGGTGACGGGAGAATTGATCAAATTTCATTCTTTAAGGGAAACCTAATTTTCATACATGTTATTCTATTGATATTTACTATTACTAATGCCAAATCACTCACACAATGAAAAGAGCAGACTCATGCAACATGCTAGCAGGACATTTAAAAAAAAATCTGTTGTGTTCCTCCTCCAGTTTTATTTCCGCTGTTTCCTTCTGTCGTGTCTGCAGAAACTGAACTAAAACCATACAGACTCTACTGGATGCTGGGCTCCCTTCTCGTCTTGAACGTTGCCTTCACTCACCCTCACCGGTGTTACCTTGCATCCCAGTTCTATCCTTAAAACCCAATGGAGTTTGATTTTACGTTTCAATATTTGGCAATTCACTACATCCCTGTCTTTCCATATTGGTGTTTTTTTATTTCTTTTTTCTCTCTTATTTTTCCTGTTGCAGTTTGGTCGTACATCTGCCCTTTTTTCTGCTGTGTTCTCCGGATTCATACCCTATGAAGACTTATTTTCATTCTTGTCTGATTATTGTACGACTACATTTTATTTTCTGAACATTACAATTTCCATTATATTGACTTTTGCTTGCCATGCTTTTATTATTTCCCACTAGCCATGTGTTGATGAGGCCTCATGAAACAGCTGTGTAGTGACGACACTGTATCGTGATACAGTGTCTTGATTTTGAAAATCCACTAGATGGCAATCTCCGCTTTATAATCTTTGGCTCTAATCTACTCGTTAATAAAGTCAATCTAATTCAATTAAACCTGGTATTAAATTCAAACTATGAAACAGTGTACATGTATCATGTTACAGTGTCTTCTGTAGTTTCACGAGACCGGCTAAACCCATCACTATCCACTACTCTTGGGTCATCTCAACCTTATCTCCTTAACGACTCTAGTAAATCAAAAGACTACTAACAGACTTTTTAAAACATGTACTTATGTTGAATATTAAATATGAATGAATTGTAATGAATGGTGGTTTACGAAAGATCATTTTTTTCTCTTGATATCCTGTCGTTGTCAAACTACCATTCGTTTGAACTCTATTGGGTAGATCCAAGTGATACTAATATAAATGCCAATCAAAAATAAGTAAATCATTAAATATTGTTAAAAATCAAGATTGTTATTTCGTTTTTTGCCAATTTATTTTTTCCAACAAAAACATATATATCTAAGCACACACACAACAACCTGTGACTAATATTTAATTATTTAGTTCCATGTTTTTTTTTTAAGTTTATTTGGTTTTAATTGTTATTTATTGATTTATTTTCCTCCCAAAAATGAAATCCTCTTTTCAAACTGATTTGATTTTCTCACTCCAAAGTTGTATTGCTTAACATCATCCCCTTCATTCATTTGAATGCAGGATTCTACGTGGCTGACTTCTTTCATCTGATTTTAGACATCCAGTTAACACAACACAATAGCTATGACATCACAGACTGACTTAAACAGCAGTTAGCTCACAAACAAAAGTGATATGTTTTTATATAGAACAACAAAACCTAATTACTGCCATTCATTCTGGGTAGAGATCTGGTTGTTGGAATGAGAAAGAAATCGGAATTCCCCGAAAGAAGATGTTTACTGTCTGGCGTCCAACCGCAGAAGCATCCTAAGTAGCCGTCCTCAATTGAACGTCAAAAGCTATGATTACCTAAAACCTAAAAATAATCTTTTTACAGCCCAGAGTCTCAGAGAGGGTCACGCTTGGACACTTAACATCTACGTCACAGACGGGCCTTCGCTAGCACACTCTGGTGGCCCCGTCATAGTTCCAGCACACAAATGAGATTAGTCACTCTGTAACTACCGAGTGTGTGTCACCAACTGTAATTTCGTCTGTCGTCACTGAATGTCGTTATTATTTTCGAAGTCTGCTGGACACGTCTCCGCTGGTCCATTCCAGTTTTAACGCTTCATCCTATATTTGCACTGACCTTTGATAGCTCAGTAGAAGACAAGATGAAGGAAAACATCTAGATTCATGAACAAATCTTTCACCAAGAACTCTTTATTTGCCCCATTTAGGCAGATTGTGGGTCTTAACCCGCAAGACTTGCGACGGAGGAATGAAATGAAATGAATAAAACTGAATGGCTCTACAGAATTCCTTGGAGAGGGATTTTATTGTTTCCCGTTGAAACATTATCCTTTTAATCAGTTTTTTATCAAGATGTTCTGGTGGTAACGGACACAAACACGCCGCTGCCCTGCTTGTGAAACCAAAATTAAAGCGAGAAGCGGTCTCATGGTTTGCATCAGCAGTAACCCCCTCTGTTGCAGACCTCCTACGCCGTAAACATGTTGTTAGAGATTTACTGGAGTGTGCGGGTATTGAAATGTGACTAGTCACTGGATGCTAATGGAGAGTTGTAGACTTGCATGCAAATTTACATCTGTCTCTTGTCTCTGTTCCTCCTCCTTGTGCACTTTTTTCCTAGAGGAAGTAACAGATGTAAAGATGAAATACACGACCAGGCCATATGATTATGACAAACTGCATTATATGGTGGATTTTTTTTTTTGAAGGGACAAAAATAGTTACTTCAAATGCTCACAGACTCCCTTGACTCGTAAAGGGTTAACTACTATTTAAATTCCTGTGTCTCTAGTTGTTGTTTTTGACTCATGGTCTTTCTGCAGCCAGCCTCAAGTGGACACTCAATGAAGTGCAGCTTTTTGGAGAGGGTTCCCTACGCTACCTGCAGTCTCAAGTCCCTCGGCGTCCTGCCAGCACAGAAATTACCTAACACGGGCTTGAAAAAGCTTCTGGATGGCCTTAAAGTAAAAGGTGAGCAGCCTGAGAGAGCAGACAGCTTACTGCAAAGTACTGTATACCTTTAAATTTCTCAAAAAACGACGCTTTATTATCCGGAGCGCCTTATATATGAAAATTACTTGGAAGGTGACTTGTTTACAACTACGTCATTGCATTATCACGGGGTGGTAGCGACGCACGTCACATCATAGCGGACGTCTCTATGGAGTAAGATTACTGCCACCATTTTGAGTGAGTGTGTATTGGTTGTTGTCATCCACTCATACGTGCGTTCAACATCTCATACACGCACGCTCTACCTGTCATACACGCGCTCAACTTCACTGCTGCTCGCTCAACATTTGTCATAGAAGGTGTGCCTTATAATGCGCCGAATAGTGCGGAAAATACGGTAGGGGCTTGAGACAGCGGCTGCAGGGGCCTCAAATTGCAGCTGTTAGAATTAGATCCTGTTTGTAGACATAACATTGGTTCATAATTTTACACCGGGGACTGAAAATAAAAACATAAAAGATATTTTTTTCGCAAAAGCATATATATTGGTTAAATTAAACAGCGTATTTTCAACGATCAGAAGGCGCAACCCAACTTCAAGTGAGTCTAAAGCAAACGGAGTTTCGATAAATACACAGTTTAATAAGTCCAACAACACAATCAACCAAAGTCCAATACCTCAAACACAATCAAGAGTGAAATATCTAAAAGTTATGTCAAAAAAACAAAATGTCCACCAGTTAGAATAGAAAATAAGTAGGTTAAAACACTTGCAAGCAATAACAAAAACACTCGGGAAGTCGGGCAAGAATACAAACTCAGGAAGAATTGTTGAACAAGAGAAGAAGTAAGAACTAATCACCAACACCAGGAAACGTTTTCGTCTGAAAACAGGTTGTAAAAATACAGCAGGTGATCAGCTCTTGTCGGTTGCCATTCGTTAAGTCACGGGGAAACAGAAAGCGAAACAGGATACTATAAACCACAATAAAAGAGTGACAGTATCAAAAATCGATTTACTTAGAAATGTAATCATACCATTTGTAAATTAACTTAATGTTAACATATCTCACGTGATAACTAAAGCTTTCCCGTTTCACAAAAGAAGAAACCCATCCAACCCTTATTTTGCATAGCTATTATTTGAAAATGAGTAAATCTCCAAACATGTTGTTGCTTGAAGGAAAACTGACGTGACAATGCAAAGCTTGCTTTTCTAATAACATCAGAAATAGTTTGCAACAAACCGCTAATCCTCCATTTGATAGTCGCGTTTCAACACTTAAAAACGGGTCCGTAATTGAAATCCCAGATGTTTGCGTGAACACAAGCACGACTCATTTAATGTCTTTACAACTCCAATAATTTGTCGTCAACTGGGAAATCTAGTCCAACAGAGTTTAACTGATTCTATAATCGTCCCATTGATGTGGTTCCACTTTGAGCACCAGATACAACGTGATTCAACAATGGAAATTATGCATCAGACGAGGACATTGTCATCAGACACAAAACTGCCAGGAAAAAGACATGAAGCTATTTTGAGTTAAGCCAGAAAGATCCAAGACAATAAATCCAACCGGCCTGTCAGTCATCTCTTCTGTTCCGTGCGATCGTTTTCCGTTGGTATTTGGGAAATAAAGAAACATGAAGACATCTGAAGAAGAAGAGCTCTGATGTCTGTTTGACTGAACGTGCGTTTGATGGTACCGAGGCACGTCATTGTTTGTGCTAGTGTTGCGTGTACTTGGCTACAGAGCAGCGTGACCGACTGTCGGTCCAGTGCAGATTCAAGGAACGCCACAGATGGGTTGGTACAAAATGAATAATAGATGAAGACACTGACAGACTTGACTGAGATCAAACATGAAGGATGAAGCTCCCAGATGCAACATAAAATATATATACACAGACAGGCTTTTACATTAAATTAAGATGATGCTTCAATTTAAAATAATCCAACGTTGACTGACAAACCTATTCAAACAAGTCAGTGGACCCGACATCCCAGCAGCCAGAATCCAAAGATATGACAGGAAAAAACAAGAACCCTTTAAATACCACATGCACACGGCCAAAACCCTCAGCATAGTTTCCCTGAGATGCAATAAAGTGGATTTAAATGTCGCAACGGCTGCCGGACCCAAACTAACATGGACTCCGACTGGGTGACAGCATGTGGGGGCCCATTATGTCATTATAGACGTTCACTTTAGGATCACTTCAACACAATGTCTGGAAGTGATTACTCTCAAGACACTGAAGACAGTTTAAAAAAAAACAACATCAAACCCCTTTTAAAAATCCAAACTGGCATTTGAGTGCCCCATCAGACAGTTACTAACGCAGCAATGGAGATAAACATGGCTTTTAAAGCTTCAGTACTTGTCAATCAAACAAAAATAATTGTTATATTGTCGCTTTTAGTGCAGAGTTGGTTCATCCCAGTGACTCTGAGTTATTTCGTCCATTATTCTTCGGCAATATTCTTGATTTGTTTTCGTTTTTATGGCTACTCACGAGTAGATTATCTTTTTTTCGGCCTAATTCTCATGTTCAGTACAAGAGGGTTGTTATGGGTAAGCAGTATGTATGAATTCATTTAGACGAAGAAACATAACAATAAGCTGTTTTGAGAAATAATCTCCTTGGCAGAGGTATGCAGTTCCCTATATACGTCTAGATCAGTGTTTTTTCTGAAGTGACTGCACATATTTAACATTGAAAAAATTATGCAACACTTGCATTTAATGCACTTTAATCTAAAACTAGGATAAATTAGTAAATGAAAACGGATGTCAAAATACTGAGCAAAAAATTCATTGTGATATTAACTTAAGGGCTTACTGCTAGAAGCAGAGCAGTACAGCATAACACATGGCTTCAAATAAATCGTGAAGGCAGCTAGATTTAGTTGAGTCTTCACAGAGGAACAAACTAAATGACGCTGTCTCTGATAAGCAGACACACAATAGAAGCAGTGGCTACTGATGTATACATCTGGTAATGATAACGAAACAGCTTACACAACTGTAATACACTATAAAAATCCACTAACAAGTAGCTTTGCATTGCCTTGCAAAGCATTTGAACCATCTTTGATTTCTGTTTTCTGTTTGAGTGAGCAGTCTAAGTCCGACTTCTAAACTGACAAAACAATGTGAAAGGAAACGTCAGAAGCTCAGGACTGCTAGTGCCTTTGCTGTTTTAATACTTCTGACGTACGATTTATGTGTAGTAGGTGCACTGCTTCCAATTACAGTATTTGGAGGCCATCTGTGTCACACGGAAATATATTTAATGACAATTCTTTTCATCGGAAAACATTGGTTGCGAATCACTGATGTTAGTTCTATAATGTAGTTTTATGATGAAAATTAAATCCTTCGTAATTTAGTTTTTCATAAAGAGCTAAAATTAAATGGAAATCTTAAATAAAACCTAGTCGATTGACGTATGATTTTAAATAGAAGAAAACTATCGGAGTCCTGACACAAGTCTCAACACATCATCGATCAGCATCTGAATTCTGTGGCCTGTGGGAGGAAACCCGAGTGCCCACGCAAAAAGGAGAAGAGCTTACAAAGTCCACACAGGTTCACTCCAAATCCAGAGCCGCCTAAAGATGGATTCAAACCCACAACCTTCTTGATCTGAGGCTGCGGCGCAAACCGACAACTCCAGGGTCGTTGCCCATTTCTGTAAAGCATATCCAAGACTGAAGAGTCTCAACGTCTCCAGCTCCTCCATCAAATATCTCCACCGAGTCTGAGAGATAACAGCTTCCAGATGACCTCCCAGCGGTTCAGCAGCCACGTATCAGAAGTACGAAGCCCGACATGGCTCACACACATAATGATAGCTTTTGTCAACGTTACACTTTTGGGCGCAGCGGTATTTTAGAAGTGTTTATATTGTCTGCTGGAATCAGACGGACCCCGTCAATCTCCCCTGCGATAGACCCCGTGGCACTGGGACTCTGTTGGAACCTCTCTTTGACACAGAAGCCATGGGGACGCATGTCAAGAGGAATATTTAGACAGGTGAAAGATAGTGAGTTAAAGCTGTTCGTACAGAGCTTTGTGTTGGATGTGTTCAATGTTTTTCAGACACAGTGGTGATACAGTAATTTAAAAAAGGACTTGGGGAGACATGAGTTACTGGCAATGACTTTCTCGGCTCTAATCAAATCACGTTCCCAGCAGTATGAATGCTGGGAGGTTGTAAATACTTATGCAAGAAGAACTTAACGACTTTGTTGCTGTTATTTTACCAACACATACCGCAGGAATGTCCCAGGGCCGCAGTCACACTCTGGCCTCCACTGTGACAAATAGAAGACTGGACCCAGACGGCTGCGGAGTGAGTCACTGGTTGACTGGATCTTGTGGAGAATTAGTTGGCGCTGACGAGTGAATCGGCAGCTTGGTGGTCAAGAGCGCTGGAGATGGTGTTGGCTACTGGTGCCAGTAGAGGTCCTCTGGTGACAGCACTGGGTCGGGTTTCAGCTGGAGGTCTTGGAAGGAGGTTGTTTTAGAGAGCAACGATAAAAACAGGTCTGAGATTTCAGACTTTCTCCCTCTGGTGGCCGATCAACTTGGAGAAGAAGTCAGAATCTTGACATCCATAAGCATTTTCGCTGTCATGGATTGTATTATTTTCACTGATTATATTTCACAATAAGTGCCATCATTTAAAATAAAAAAATTGTTCTCCTGTAAAATTAACTATTATTCTGTGTTTCCTGTCTGTGTAGCATGTTAGCCTTTTAGCTTCTGCTACAAACAAGCTTAAAATATAGAATTATATATATATATATATCCTGTATATCATTACATTTTTTTCTGAACAATTTCTCCAGTCGAAGGCCCAATCCTATTTACCCTCTTAACACTCAATCTTACCACTCAACACCCAAGCTTAAAACTCAATCACACGCCCCTTGGAAATGGGACCCCCCTTAAAACCGTTAGCGTCTTTAGTAGGTTTGTGATGAAAACGTAGATGATGTAGACGATTTTTTTTAAACATATAGAATAATCTTTCACGTGATCGCACTATATTTGTCATTTAACAACTTACTTCAAGATTAACCAGCACGTTCTGATGCTTAAAATGTGATCCAGTTTGAAAGCTGCAACAGGACCTCTCAGCAGGAGAATCAATCTGCAGAGGGACCAGAACCATGGCTGAGGCACTCAAACTGAAGCCCTTGTGCACAGAAACTATGGAATCCCCCCAGAAAACAACGGAGGTCTGTGTATAGTTTGCAGTGTGTTATGAGTGATGTGTGTATATTTTCAGATGCAGTTTGATTTGTCAAATAAATCATTTTTGTATAAATCAATAGTGTTTTTGTGAGTCTACTATGATGACATATAACAGATGCACACAATATCTTGGACTTTAAAACCTTTATTAAAGCACAACATTACAAAACTGGAGGTAGGTAATAGTTCAAACAAAAAGCAGTCTCCTCCCCACCATCAGTGTCGACCCAGTCCTCGGGTTTTTCAGGTCCTGCAATACAAAACAAGAGAGAATGAATGTATGGCATGGAGAGGGAAAATGAAAAAGCAGCACCGAAAAATAAGTTTGGAAAGGATGAAATGATGAAATATATATCAGGAGGAAAAGGACAACTACGGAAGTATTCAGCGGAAATATCATAATAACATTCCCATTAAGATCGCTAACATTAGATCAAAACACCACCGTAAACCGTCGTTGACACCTTATTATTGTTACATATTTAATAAATGTCGGTGAATGTGGGATGTATCTTGATAAAACAACTTTACCACAGAGAAAAAATACATTTTGAAGCTCAGTGCTGGATTGTCTGCCACAGTTAAAGATTGAAAAATGGTTAATTAAGTTAAGCTATAACGAGGCATGGCATCTATAAAATTAAATAAAACTAGGACAACAGTGTGGTTTTCGTAATTTTCACATTTCTATTAACAGAGAAAATCTTTTTTTTCTTGTTTTCCATTGAGTTCAGACTTGATACGCAAGTCATTCTGGGATACCACTACTACCAAGTGTGTCCCGGAAAATCTTAAAAACGAGGGCAATACAGCCCTCACACTTGCCCTCCAACACTCAACTTTCCGAGTATTAGTACAACACTAGCTCTTCGCAGCAGCGTGGATAATGAGTGCAAGGGATATCACAGACATACAGTATGAAAGAATTTAGATTTTTTCAAGTGTGTCTTTTTGGACGAAGTAAAAAGAGCATCATAGGCGACCGTCATAAGAACGTACTTTTTTGCTTGTAACAAAGACACAGATTACTCTGAAAATAATCCCAACCCTTATTCGGCATGAGGGTGAGTAGAAAATATGAACTAACTTTCACTTAACGTATATTTGTCATTTGTTTGAGACAAAAATGACTATTAAAAGAAAGGTATGTTTTCATTTTGCTGTTGGATGTCAAATACCGTAGACCGTGTCCTAACAAGTAAAACCACAAATTCATCTGCATGCCTTGGTCGCCACCAACTGATTGACAGCTAAATTCCACCTCACATTGCTGACTGACACTGCTTTTGAAAACCTTTTTTAAGCAAAGACGCATTTATAAAGAGACAAAAGAAAAACCACGTTGCACTGTACATTTCTAAGTTCTGAATAGTGTCGACTGATGAATAAAGAGATCATACTGCGTCTTTCAAACTGTATGTAGCACTTCATCTGTATCATTCAACTCATGCTTGCGTTTCAAAGAGTTTGCGTCCCAAAAGATCCACAAGTAAGTGCTGGTAGACATCTGTTCAGATTTAGGAAAATTGCCACATCTCCCTCAACGCTGGAGACCACAATCGCTCGAGTCCTGCTGTGCAGTTGAGTAATGTTATGTGGAGGAGATCGCAGAGAACGAAACTCTTTTCCCTCTTGTGTTATGACGAAACAGAGAAACACTCCCAAATATGTCTAGGTTAAATCTACAGATGTGGATAATGATGTGTAGATGTTGTAGACTTTTAGTTTATTTTCAAGTTTAATGTTTTTGATTTGTATATTTTTAACAGCCTTAACTCATGTAGTAGAACTCTTAAGATGTCATTTTAACTTGACCTCGAGAGTCCAAAGTAAAATTCTGACCTCCATACTTTCAAGAGCCTTTTTCTTGTTTTTAATAAGTAGACACACAGAAATTAGGCAACCAACACACAGATCATTTTTGACATTGTATTTACACTAGGGGGAGCCAGAAACACTATTGGAAATTCTATGGATTGGGGCATTACGTCCCCCAAAAATGTTGTTAAATTTAAGTCAATTAAAAGGATCCACCATTATTCCAGTGGATTGTAGGTTGGAATCAATGCAAATTAAACTCTTGTTTGGATTTTCTTTAGCTTTTAATCAAGGTAGAATTGTTACATGATGAAATGGTTATACCACATTATTAAAAACACCGTTTTCATACTAGATATGTTTGGATTTTAAATCCATTATCATCGCTGAGACATGATAAAAACACTTATCTCAGGAGGTAGCAATGATTTTTACAAGTTCACTGTACACTCTAAACTCTAAACTGTAACTGCTAAAGTAAACATATTTTTACAGAGATAGATTTCTATCTGTACATGCATGGGTGAAATATCAATTTATCTCTAGAGTTCCATCCGAGGTCAGGCTGTGGGTGGAGCTGTTGAAGAAGCAGGCCAGACATTTCTATCTGGAAAACTCCTTAAGCACTATACGTAGGTGCTGATGTTAATACGGACAATTGTCTCTATTTCCCGAAAAAGAGGAATGTAGACGAGAAATTAGACAACCATAATATGTTAATCCTCCCTAGTAGATTTATTTTTCTTTAAGTTAAACTATGTTTGTCGTCTACAATAAATCAAAGGTACAGCTCAGGGAAACACGGATTGCATTATTTTTATACAAGGCTTTTGTGTGCTTGCGAAAAAGGAAGAAAAAAAAAGAAGAAAGGCTAACGTTGACATGGTTACCTTGGATCTACGCTTAAACCACTTCACAGATACAGGAAGCTTCAACGGTGTCAATGGATGTATGCTGTTCTTTTAAGATGTGTCACAAACACATATCAGTCCCCAAAGCCCATGGAACAAATCTCACCTTCAGATTAATTTAAGTGGTTTGTTCGGTAGTTGGCATTAAACGTAGCTGAATATTTAAGTCTTTTGGAAAACGTCTTAAGGGACGCATTTCTTTCAAATCTCCAGGCGTCGTTGTCGTCTCAATTCACACTTAGAGGGAACAAGTAAAGGTTCTTCCACTGATTAGTAGTCATGGTGTCTTTTATTGATAATGCAAATCATTTGTTTTCTACAGTGGCTGACAAAGCTCACAACAAATGCGAACACCGAAGCGACAACACTTCAATGTTAAGGGAAAACACATCGACATTTAGCCAAATGGAAATGTGCGCCATTATTCTACAATGGAAGCGACGTTCATGTCAGGTCGGGGACTTTAATGTTGAAACACCGAAAGACTGAAGCGACAAGTAGCGGAAGATTTAGAACGAAAGAGACTGAAAAGTAAGTGAACTTCATCTAATGTCACGCTCAGAGTGTCATGAATCATCAATATTTATGGTTTGTTGTTTTATATTTTATTGTTCTGTTAGCTTCTCCGTGTTTATGTCATGTTTAACTTGTACTTGTAAATAAAGATTATCAAGTTGTTCAATTAGAGGCAATGGCTTTATACTTTATGTATTGCCAGAACATGTATTGTATATTTTTTGTAGTGAATATAAAAGGAAGTCTGGCAAATGTTTTAAGGAATGTCTATGAGGACATTACGTTTCGTTTAACGTTATTTTATTACGAAACAGCTTCATAAATATACACATTAGTGCTTTCATCTGCACTTCTATTTGACGTGTTGCCTTTTTCACGCTATATGGTTTACAACATCATTTAAATACGTCGGTCTACATCACAAGTATTTTATTATTTAGCTTTTTCCTCTACATTAGGTTAATACTTCAGGATGTGTATATAAGATTTTCCGTTATAACTTAGATAAGACTGTATTTATTGATTTTATTCAACCAGTATGAAAGTAGCATTTTTAGGAACAGATTGTTCACACATTTTAACATTATTTCATGTCAAACATAATTGTCTTTGCATGTCCTGTATACTTTGAATTACAATCAAATGAAAAGTCAGTTTATCATGTTAACAGATTTCATGGAAGGAACTGTTTTATCAACCTCTTCAACAACATTCACCACGTAACAGTCTTCTACCAACATCAGTAGCACTGGTTGGTTTTGATTGAGGTCAAAATCTTCTTCTTTTGAGAACAGCTCCATCCCAGATTTTAGAGCGACAAACTTTCAATCTGCAGACATGTTGACGGTCAGTCTAGAGAGTCAGGTTTTCAATTATTTCAGAATGAAACACGGTTCTAGCCTGAAAACAGAAAGGGGAAAAGTATTGTTAAATGAAAGAATATACATTTAACAACAATAAAACCCAGTGTGATTTTGTGGAAGTTTGCTTCCTCAGCTTTCTTTTGAATGTCAGTGTTATAATCGCAAATGTCTATTTCTAGTTCTATTTCCTCATCCTCAATCATAGGTGAATACAACCCTCTGTATTTTTAGAGGAAAAAAACACAATTTAAATACTCAGTGTTTTGAAAATAACAATACTTTGGAACTGTAACTTGAGAAGTTACAATACCTCTAACTTTTAGTTTTCATTCATTCTCTGTTGTTCCTCTTCCCCTGGTTAGCTAGATGGTAAGTAAGTTCTTATTTACAAACCTTAGAAGACATGTGAGTACATTTTACGAATGTATTTGAAGTGTATATTACTAACGTAATGTTCATGCTATAATATGTTCTATTGTAAAAATAGTGAACTAATCTTACGACAGTGTGGTGCAGTATTTGACCACATACAATGTTATGGAGACAATGTAAAGAGTCCAGAAATCAATACATGTATATCCATCAAATATAATTTTACTGTCCTAGTTTACAGTATCCAATGCTTTTAACAGGAACGGTTGTTTCAAATTTGTTGAATTGATGTAAACACTTTTCAGTCTTAAATGTCACCGTAATCAGAAAAAAAAAAGTTTTGTTTGTACATTTTAAAGACCAACTTGATATAGATATTTAATGTATATTTTTCAAATGCAACCAATGTATAGCATGAAATTATCTTGTACTTACCAGTGTTGTATAGAATGTTGCTCTTCTGAAGTCTCCACAACTGTGAAAATCAGACATTACAACTATGTTGATCACTTCTAGATTAGAAATATATCATATACAGGCAAGTCTTCCACAGTACAAAGATACACAGTAATGTGTTGATACACCTTCGTTTGTGTAATATTTACAATCTTCGTAACATCAGGTACGGCAAAAGCCGGGGGACATTTTGACGGAGGCCTCAATTCTGGCAGCACTGCATTGTAAGTAAGTAAGTAAGTAATATATATTTATATAGCGCTTTTCGAGACCAGGGTCACAAAGCGCTTTAACAATCAAAACAATACTCAAAACAGTACATACTTCAAAGATCAAGACAACACCGAGAACAACACAGGAGTTCGAGAAATTCAAGGAAAAGCCTGCACAAATAGAAACGTCTTAAGATGTTTCTTAAAGGAGTCAGTAGACTCCATCAAGCGCAAAGAGAGAGGAAAAATTGTACAATAACTAATCTATCCCTGGTTTTAAAAAAGGTGTCAGGACACCAGAAGACAGCTATTGTTACACCCTTTAATCTACTATCATTTATATTACAAATGACTGATACATGACAAATCAACTACACCTCAATAATATATTCACTGAAGAATTTTCCTTACAGGGTTTTGTGTCTCTTTTCTTATGTTAACATTATTACAGACAAACAAACAAACCTATCCATAAATTTGATTCAGTTAAATCATGGAACACAGATAAAGTTTGTTTGCCTCATTTATAATGTTATCTCTTCTTGTGCCTCGTTGCTTAACTTTACTTGAGAACATGAGATGTTTTTAACACAACCTGCAGAACACCTTTTCCAGAGTGTAGCTCCAAACCATAACACATAACGACCTGTAAAGTGATAACAGTTTTATCGTCCAACGTCCCATTTGCAACATTTCTTTGTAGCTGTTTACTTACTTTTCATTCTCTTTCGTTCTAAATCTTCTGCTACTTCGGTTTAGTCTCTCTGTGTTTCAACATAAAGTCCCTGAACTCACATGGATGTCACTTCCTTTGTGGAATAATGTAGCGCATTTCTGTTTTGGGTAAATGTCAAAATGTTCCTAATGTTGGCCTTTTTTTTCATCTCAGTTTCTTGACACACCTTACAAAACTCTGCAGTGAGAATTCTGACCCGCTCTAGTAGAAGAACTCACATTTCCCTGATCCTTAAAACTCTGGATTGGCTGCCAGTTTCTTTCAGGATACATTGTAAAATTCTTGTTCTTACTTTCAGATCTATTCATGGTCAAGCTATCAAAGAGATCATAGTCAAAGAGATCTCCAGAGGGATTAATTGATCAATCTATCGATCCATCCATCCATCCATTGATCAATCGATTGATCAATCGATTGACCAGAAACTACAGCCAATGCTAAACATTGCACAATATTTTTCACCCATATTACCTATAGTGTAGTAACACTGAAACTCACTACTAAGGCTACTTTGTCTCTCTTTTCTTTTCATCCCAGTGTAGGGATCTATTAGCTCCCTACACTTTTGTATTTGGTGGTTCTACAGCAACAGTCTATTAGTGTGCATCCACATCAATCATTACAGCAAGACTCGTCCATTTAAATGCCACAGAACAGGGCATTACAAACAGGATATGACAACGCTTTGCCCCGAGTTGCCGGTTTCTTCCTAGGCTCAGTACCAACATGCAAACATCTTGAAACGCTTAATCTCATCAGGCCTTGCTAGTTTTCATTCTGCTGCTCAGCTTCAGAAGTGGCAGACTGAACACACTCCGTCCATATGGATACATCTGAACTTGTAGATCCAGGCATGTGGGATCCCAATTAGCCGCTGGCTAATGCTTTGATGATGCATGGCAGCAGTTTGTCCAGCAGGCAGGAGCACGCCATAAAGAAAAACAACAAGGTCTGCAGCAGATTAGGAGGGAGCGGAGAGAGAATGGCCGTGCAGGTGGACGACGGTAATGAAGGCAGCACAGAGTGGGAGGGAAGCAGGACTTGACAGTAAAATTCACACCTAGAGAGACCCATGTCTCCCCGGCTCATAACAACTTCCAGAGGTTTTTCTGTTTTTTCTCCAAGAGGTCTTTGGAGTCCAACCGAAATAGTCGAAGGAAGCACATTTAAGAAGCAGCAGATCTGTCTTCCATCACGTATCTACGCATTACAAAGCCACCGTTTCCCCATAAATCTGTTCTGATGAGACATCTGGAGACCATCCTCACGCGCTTTGAATGTACATGGACAATTCATGAGCACCACCTTCCTGCGCTTGGTGGCATCAACCAACACTGAATGGGAAACAAAGCAAACACAAGAGCACACTGAGAGTTTTCTTTGAATTCCACTGCATCTCAGATTCAACAAAAACAACAAATGAAGGGATCAGAACAGGGATCCATTAGATGTCATAATCTGTTTTTATTTTGGTTGTGTTCTGTATGTGATCTTCCTTTGTTCTCCCCTGTTTCTTCCTGTCAGCTTCCCCTAATGGCACATCTGGAACAAATCAAGCAATCCAAACAATCAAATCGAATACTTGCGTACTAAAACTTAACGTATTTTTGGTGCATAAGTTGGCTCAATTTTTAGTATACGAAATGTAGTGAGCCATGCACACTAAATTGTCGTATTAAAACGCCCACCAAACTGAGAAATCGGCCGCCATTTTAGTGACATTGATGTTGTAAACGGAAGTTACTTCTTTATATATATATATATATATATATATATATATATATATATTGAAATTTGGGAAAAAAAACGGAAATTAGTTTGTTTGGGAGTTTTTGTACGTTTAGTATTTTGCAACAATTTTCTGTTTTGACTCAGAGTTGAACCAATAGAAAGTATTTAATTACTGGTAAAAGGTGCTTGAGTAGAAGATGTTGACATATAAGATGCCAGGTGAGATTCTATAAATGCAGCTGTAAGATCATCTTTTGGTTTTCTGTTTCGTCATTCACCAAAAGGCTGTTTGCTCGCAGTCAAAGCAATTTTTGCTCTCGCTGTTACTGAATATTGATGGCTTGAACAAATGTTCAAACCAAATACCTTTTTTTTTTCTTTCTATCTTTTTCTACGGCATGCATTCTAAGGGTGTTGTGGATTAAGAAGGTTTGAATCTTCAGATGAGGCTGCAGTCAGTGATCCAAGGAATGGCAGCATGTAAGTCTATAATAATTGCATTTTTCATGAGGAATCTCTTCCTTTTCTGCAACTACGGTATGTGGTATTCATCTCGTCTTGTATATGGTTGTATTAGTATTGTTATGCAAATGTAAGATTGATTTATTTTTCTTTTTAAGATGGATATACATGTCATATTTTTTTTTATCCACAATTGGATTCATTTCCTCATCGCTATTCATCCTTCACATGGTCTGTGATCAGAATCGAGTTCACATGGTGACTGGGAGATGACGGTGTCACGATGCCGCCCGCTAGTCCTCATGGGAAATTTGTGCTCTCTGCAGTCAAAAGCTCTATCGCTACAAAATCAAGCAACTCGTCTCTAGAGTTGCCTTGTGTTTCCTAAACTTCCTAACTAACATTAGACTTTGCATCTGTTTTAGTGCTTTTTACTTGTTTTATTGTATTATTCTAGTGCTTTTACCTTTTTTATTTTGTGCTACATTTTCATGTACAGCATGTTGTGCCAACTACTGTTTTAAACTGTTATATAAATTGAAAGGGGTTAGGAAATGTTTTCTAAAATGTAAAAATGGATTCAACGCTATAACTGCTTTGGTTCTGAAATCAGTTTTGTTCTAGATTCTCAGTTCGTATCGACCACTGTCTGAACACAAGGTACAGGTTCATTAACCGGAACAGAATGCAGGCATCAAAGGAAGCTCAGGTACAACTTGGAGCAACGTTGAACAAACATGAAATGATGTCCTTCAGGCACGAACAGAAGTTAATTGGTGACTACATTTTGAGACTTTAGATACCTACAGTAGGTGTTCAGTTCTATTTTAATTTGTTCGGTGGGAAGATTGAACATTTTCTGGGAAGTAAAAAGGTTAAAAAAAAACAGGTCAAGATTTAAATCGCAATAGTGAGAACAAGGTGAACGAAGGATGAATGGGGCGGACTGAGCATCAGAGCGTTTGAAGTGGATAATAGGATGCTGGAGAACCAAACTAAAAGAAACCTGAACGGTTTATCAAAAGGAAACATATTCCTTTGTGGCAACCACTTGCATACATCAGTGCAATTGTTGTGTGTATGAAAGAATAATGTTGTGTGAAGGATGTTCTGAGGCTCAAGTACAGGAAGGATTACATGAAGCATTACAGTTTGAATGAGCTGGTCTGTGGACTGTTTTGTCACGTCTGGTTGAAGCTCCAGGACGTTATTTAGCCAAAGCTTTCTCTGATATGACTTGAAAAACACATCTATGAGTATCTTTGTGGCATTAGAACCTTCATCTTCGGATTTCAATGGCAACTCATTACCAAAGCAATTTACACGTCGGTCGAGGTTAATACGTCTGTAGAGCAAAAATGATGCTGCAGACCAGCGAGGGTTTTTAAATCTGGAGAGACGCTTGTTTATCGTGTCTCCATAATGGATTAAAACCTGCTGAGATGATGTTCATGGAAGCTCTCAAGGAAGAGCGTCATTGTATCCCGGCGGACCTGCAGGACCGCAGGTGCGACTGCTCCAGAAGCAATTTCGTGACAATTGGAATCAATTTGTGTCGCCAAGGTGATTTGAACTCTCGCCATCCAGAAGGATGAAAGAGGTTTTAGAAAAATTGATGTTTTCTCAGCTGATGTTTCTTGTCGTCTCGCCTTCATTGTTCGGAGCCGCTAATGCTCACGAGGAACAGAGACTCCGCCTAATACCACGCACATGTAAGATGTAAAACGCCGTTTAGCTCCAGTTGATTTGTTGCAGCCTAAGCATCTTTACTACATTACCGGACATTCCACACAATCTATACCAGGAACGGTCGTATAAATGAAGGATAGATGTTCAGAAGACTATCTGAAGTCCGGCGGAAAAACTCAAATCTGTTCTGAATAGAGCAATGCTGGGTCAGTGGGTACAGTGATGTTCATCGAAGTGAGGCCGGAGAACACAACTCTTGCAGGGTCAACGTTTGTAAAATGAAAATTTGGACTTTAAAGTTAATATAAACAATTAGTTTCAGAAGAGAAAAGCAATATAACGTCAGTGCTGCAGCTGGTTAGCAAGATGATTGCCGATGCGATACCAAAATGGGGGGAACGCTAAACAAAATAAAATTAGTTGATGGCTCTACATCGGGGGGACTCAAGCCTGTGACCTGCGACCCTAAATTTGACTAAACAAGGGACTCCATCTTTGTACAATGTCGGCTGGTTAAGGAGTAAACATCAGAAAGGAAAATATTTCTAAAAATGAAAAAAACATAAAAAATTTAGTAATAATAGGAGATCACTCGACAAAATACTGTCCATCATGGGAGGAGATCACTCAACAAACTACAGTTCATCCATCCATCCATCCATCCATCCATCCATCCATCCATCTATCTAATGAAAATCAAAGACCTTTACAAGTTAGCGTTCCCACCTCAAACATTTTTAGCCATTTTTTGTTGAATTGGATAAAGATGTAGACGCCCACTCAGTTTAGCATCATCAAATGTGGCCCTAAAAAGTTTGGACACCTCTGGTTAAAATCATGATCTAAATTTTCAAAGTAATGGAATTATTTTTGAAACTGCAGGAATATAAATGCTTTTATTTTGTTGAGGTAAAAGAAAAAAAAAAGTAATTTTAAGAAGTGTTTTATCAGCTTTTGGTCACAGCTAAATCAAGCAAAATATAATTTTAATGTTTCTTATTATTGTTGCATTAAACTGTACATATAGTTCTGCTGAAATATAACTTTTCCAGACTACAACATCCCACACACATGAAATAATGATGTTTCAAACTCACTGTGAAGTACAAAAACGAATATGAAGTTGTTGGTAAATCTTCTCTCTATTGTGGCGTCTAAAACTGGGACATAAAACTTCAAACCTTTACTCTCAGCAGGAAACTTTAACCGCGTCACACGTCTGGTTTAACAAGCATAAAATCAGGTTTCATTTGACGCACTTCTGAGAGAGCTCATGTTTTCTTCATCATCTTTAAAGCAGATTCTGGTGAAGAGATTTCTGGTCTATTTGGGTGGTTTTTACTGACAATTCGTTTTCAATAGTCTATTGCAAATCGAATGATCACTAAAATAATTTCACAAACAACATCCTAGAGGTTTCTTTATTAATATGTTTAACTGTGGTGCTTCACTATATCAAAATATAGACACAGAAGTAAGTCATTATGATGATGGGAATAATAATTACAATTAATAAGAATGGTTCAATTAGCAATAGAAATGTATTACTAATAAAAAAAATGTAATTAATTAATTAATTGTCAATTAATGAATCTGTGGCAGAATAAGCCAGTTCAGCCCAGTCTTGAATTCCATGAATCAGTTAAGATTAGTAAAGATAAGATACATAATTGTATATATTTAAAGGTGAAAACATTTAAATTGATTAATATTGAAAATAAATACATTAAAGAGAAAAGCAAGACATCTTTATAAATTCTATGAGAAGCCATTGAGATAAAACAAAAATAAGGGATCCTTATGATGGGAAAGCTTTTTGACATCTTATTTTTATTCTTTATTTAACAATAAAAAGATGGAATGTTAAAGAGCCACCATAATTATGCGAATACATAATCATAATTATATCAAACTAATCATACACAATCGAGCAATTTTGTTTTGTTTTATTGAATATTATCTTATATAAAAATAAATAAATAATAAATCTACTATAACAATATTCGAGGGATGAGAACTGAGAAAGGACTAATTAAACAAAAGGAAAAAGGGCCTGAAAATCAATACAAAATGAAATTGGTTGGTTTAGTTCCAGTTACACAAGTACTTGATCAGCTTTGCATTTTACTTCTCATCTGGGCCACATAAATAAAGTCTCAGGGCCTTATGCAGCCCCCGAGTCACAAGTTGGCGGGACTGGCTCCTGTGTTTTATTTGGGAATGAATTCGACACATCTTGAGAATATCTCATATTTTCCATATATTCATATTTAACAAAGGTCAAATGTAGAAGAAGTTTAGAGCTTTGCTTCAAAGTACTCTGAGGTAAAATTGCGACGTGAAAAACAGTTGATGTTCTTCCTTCAGAAGATCCTTCTCTAAAGCTTTAAGCAGTCATTTCTCTTTCATTTGACAACTGGATTTCTCTACGTCTGCTCCCAGAGACCCCCTGCACTCCTCCACCAAGACACACCGGGTGTGGGGTTACAGGTTCAACCATCAGATTCTTTTCAAACCGCAGCCACCTGCGATAAATCATCAGATCTCATGTCCGCCGTTGGACCACCTTTTACTGGACACACTGAAGCGACAAGCCAAATCCTGAACCCTCGTATATCACACCATCTCCAGGAAAGCACGGTTAATCTATGCTCGTCTAAAATGGATGGAGAGAATCGGAACAATAACTGCTTGTGACAGAGTTTATTTCTCTGCGATGCACTTTTGACTTGGAAAGGTTTCAGTGTCGGGCGCTTTCGGTCGCCAAGACATAAAAACGCAGGAGGATCAGATTGCCCTGAATTGCCATGACTGCGGCTACGGTAGGGTGTAAATTTTCAAAATAAAAGAATGGAGGATTAATTTGATCCAAATAGAAGTTGAGGGAAAACCAAGACGATATGTTGATTTATATAATCGTGACCTTCAGGAGCCAAAAAAAAAAGGTTCCATATGGAATAAACCAGCTGGTACTGTATACCGCCATCAACATTCCGAAAATGCCTTGAAATTATTCAGAACCGCCAACAGACAATCGAAGAGACAGCTTTTGTCTAAACGCGAGCCAAGATGATCATTAATAATGTGAATATGTGGTTAGATATATGAGTCCAGCAGGGCTTCATTTCAATGCCATCTATTTTCACTCATTCTGGGCAGCAGTCTAATTGACCCATCCCTTGGACTTTAGAGAGACATCTCTTCACCTTCTCGGTCTCCCTGATTGACATCCTCATCTGGATAGAGCTTGAACTAAATGCCCTCCTACTTGGGACGCTTTGCTCTTTTTTATATAACTGAGAACCATGGTCTCTGGCTGAGAGGAGCTGGTCCTGATGTGTTCCAAACAGCGGTGGAGATCTAAGCTTGAGTCTACCAACAGCACCACATTGTCTGAATACAGAACAAATTGGATTCTGATGCAACTAAAACCAAAAACTTTCTCTAGCCCGATTCATAAACTTTGATCTAGAGAAAAATATATACAGACATTTGGAGAAATTAAGGACTTCTAAATGTTGAATTTATAAAAAGAGTTTTTTTTTTTTATTATTATTTAGAAAGAGTAAAAAATGACGGACATTCTGTTGCATTGGTGGCATTTCTCAAGCAATTGAATCATTGACAGTGATTGAACGTTTAACACAGACCTGAAGACGTGGTTCAAGTGTGTTTGATCTAACTCCTAAAACTTTAAAAATATATTTAAAATAGTTGATTATCATCTTTTGACTTACAAAGTACATGTTTCAGTATCAAAACGGATACAAATTTGACAGGATTTAGCCATTTACCACATAGAATTAGCAGCAAAGATATTAAAACAAAATGTCATGATTTACACAGTATTTCATCATAGATGACACTGATGAAACTGATACAGGAGCCAAGATCACAAGCAGGCAAGTTCTTTAAATTTGATTAATATGTTCTTTTTGTTAGAATCGCCCGATTTCACTTTTGCCACCATAAAACTGATCAGATTGAGTTATATTTCTTTTAAAACGTAATGTTAAGTAAAGGTAGTTTCTTACTGGTTTCTTACTGCTCAAATTATATCTGTCTCATAAAATGACCCCGATGACCCCGTGATAAATATGATAGACTTGAATCCCTAGAGTCATCATTAAAATATCTCCTTTCACAATCATATCTCTGAGAAGAAACCAAAAATTCTTGTTTCCAAACCAAAAATCTTCCTGCACACAAGTTAACAATTACAATGTTACATTTGACAGAAGAATGAAAACAAATGGAAGGTCAACTTGCAATAAAAGTGATCGGGATAAAACGGAATCAATGGAACTTGTCCAAGGATCAGTCTGTATGTTTTATGGAGCACTTCCCGCAGAAGTTAATCTTCTGCCAAAGATGCTGCGTTCATCCACTGGCCAACATCATCGACATTCCACATTGTTGTTTTGGACCATTCGGCTGTTTTGATGGAATATCTGACTAACCTCGTTTTCTTCAAAACGCGAGACCATCTAACTTAACCCATATAGAAAACATGTTCCTCCTAGCCGGTCAAAGCAGAAGATCTTTGACGCTGAGTCTGGTTCTGCACGAGGTTTCTGCCTATTAAAGAAAGTTTTTTCTTGTAGCTGTCGCTCATTGTGGTTTAAATTTGAATTAAACTATATAATGTCTTGAGAAAAATCTGCTTTGGTTTGTCACTTTAAATGAAATACAACTGAAATTATGACTTCATACCAGCTTTATTTATTTTCCTCCCTAAAATAGATTTAATCCAAACATTCAGAGACTCTAATGTTCCAAAAGATGTTCACCGCTGAGCTGCTTTCAGCCAAGAGGCTGTTTATTAGTTGCACAGCAGGGGGTTGCTGCGAATAAAATCACATGGAGCATCCACTCTTGCTCACAAGACACATTAAACTGATGTTTCAAGAGACAGATTTGGACCTTGGTTTCCATAGTTTAAAGTTGAAGCCAGTGGAAATTGAGGTTCACACATATAAAAACATTTTCAATAATTTGTAGTTTGTTGACATAAATGAAATTGGAGAAAAGTGGTGACAGAGATCTTGGTTAGTTTGTACTAAATGTAGTATTTTGAACTTTACATGAAGGTTCAATTAAGCAAGTGAGCGTAAGATCTAAAATAGGAACAGGATTTAGGAGATACTTAAGAGATGAGAGGTACAAGCACAGAATTGTTTTGTTTTTTTAAATTTCTTCAGTGATAAAAATTAGACATACATACATTTGTTAGTGTTTTAAAAAGAAAAAAAACCGATTTTAATTATTTAAAAAAAACAAGAAATACAAAATTATTTAATGCTTCTTATTTTGTGTTAAAGTAATATTAATCTTAGTCCATCTTGGAAGTTTCTCAGGCAGGTCTTTCTACACATCTGGATCATTAATATTATTTAATTAAATATAATGTAATGTATTTTATTTTATTAATTCATTGTTCATATTGCCTCTTATTTTGATTGTATATTATTTAATCATATATTTATTTTCTTTTTATTCATTTCATTCATTTTATTCTATACTAAAATATTAAGTTTTATTGTAAGTATCATCACCATAAAAATTCTGTGTTGTGTTCACAACACTGACAATAAATGTTTTCTGACTCTGATTTATACACTTAAATAGGTTTTACTCACAACGTCTATTTGCTGACTGACTAATGTTACATTATGATCCTTAAAGAAATAAAAACTAAAACTAAATGGAGAACAGACAGTTCTACTTAAGGTGTAATAATCTGGAAAGTCCGATTTAAAAATGTATTTGAAACACTGATAATTTCATTTCAAAATCCATGGAATAAAAGACAGAAAAAAAAGTTCAAACTGACCATTTACTGAAGGCTAGAAGAAATTCCTATAAACTAAGGAAATGACCCCATATTTACCCATAAGGGATTTAATCAGCAATATGTAACATTTTGACTGTATTATTATTATTATTTTATTCATTTTCTGGTTTAATAACTGTTGTTTGTATGTAGGCAAATGCAAACGCAAAAATTAAAACAGCAACAAACCTATCACACAGACTCTAGAGGGAGCCAGAAACAATGTTTTTAATGTTACTTATCTGGGCTTTCATGTCATTATTCTACTTCTTATAAAAATAGAATTAAAAATCTTAATATGGTTTAGTTGTGTACATTTTTATTTCTTAAAAAATGTCAAAAATATTGAATGACTTCAATGATCCACCTGCTCTTTGCAAACATTTCAACATCTTTTAACATTCCTGATAAAATATGGTGGCATAAAGGAAGAAACAATGGCTTTATTAACGATGCATTTCTCGTGATCCGTTCAAGGAAAGAGCGTTCTGTGATCCAATGAATCACACGTGGACAGTTTCTTTATGTTTTGGTGCCAGAGTTTATGATAAGACGGCTGTTTCCTATAAACAGAAGATAAATATTGAGTGGCTGATACATGCCGCGTCTGCTCAGCTTTTCCTTAACTCCACACGAGAGACGCCGTCTTCTGGGTCCCACTGCAGGCCAGCTTTATCGCCTCCTGTTCAAGTTTATGCCTTTTTCTCATTATTCTTGATTCCGCTTTGCCTGGTGAGAAACCTTAAAAGAAATAGAAAACTGCAAATATGTAAACCCCTGAGGCTGTCGGTTAATGTCTTCCAAACACAGGAAATTGCTCAATTGGAAATAGATTTGAGAAACCCAACGTTCTGTTTTTGATCTGTGTGTAATGTATACGTGACATATTGTGTGTAATTACATGGTTATGCTGCTGATTATGAGTTATTACACGCATGAATATTATACAACCTTTAATATGAACATTTAATGATATTTCTGAAACAAGCTTGTCTCACAATAACAAGTAAGAATACAATTTATTTATAGATACAGTTTATTTTCATTTTAGTTGTTGCAGCGATGTATAAAGGAAATATATTAAATCCCATTTTTCATAAGCATGACAAAAACAAAATAAATGATCTAAATGATCTAAAATATCCATAAATAAAGCTAAAATACAAGATGAGCTAACAATGCTAACTGCTGAATACTGCCTGTTGGCCAAAGAGTTACATTTGTAGGTAAAGGATCGCACTTGTTATTTTCTTTTAGAGTATATGGTTGGGGAAAAAAGGATTGGACAACCATGAGCTAGATGGTAACCATCTACAATATGCGTTTTGCTTAACTATGACTTTTGAAATACTCCGCTGCTGACCAAGAGGGGGCTTTTTATGTGTGTCATGTGTCAAACTCAATTTTTTTTGTAATGGTCCTGAAGCGTTTAATACATACATGTATGGGAAAAACATAATGTCGGTGACAAAAAGGTTTCTGTGGTGGTGAAGTGATAGTTAACCAAAAAATCACTTTTTCTGAGTAATCCTTGTCTTTTCAGAGTTACAGGTCGTGAATGTTCACATGAAGGTTGCGACCGGGGCTCACATTTGCTTGTCCAAAAAGATCTGAATGTCTGTGTAATGCTCGTCTGTATTGAAACCTCGATGTGAAATTGTGCGGAAAAAAAGTCCTTACTTTATAAAGTTCTAACCCCGCCTACAATCTCTGCGAACAAGAGGTTACGAGAGCGGAGTCCATTATGACGTAATAATATCTTCACTCCTCATCCAGGCCCAGAGCTGACATCAAGTGCCATGCTGACTTAGCTGGGAAAACCCTCCATCCAACCTCTACAGGAAACAACCATACCTGCCAGCCCTTGTTTCTACAATTCTGGATAAGGGGCTGGTACTTTATGGCCTTCCTCTCGTGCCACTTCACAGCCTTCCTTCCATGTAACGGTTAGTTCAACCAGTATTATCTTCTAGTCCTTGGATGTCAGGCCGGAGGGTTGTTTAGACCACCTCCGGGAACTGCAGCCTCCTTCCCGTGTCAAACCTTATCTCCCAGGAGCTTGCGGATTGAAGGATGTTGAACTTCCTTCTTGCTGTTGGAGTTTACCTGGCGCCTTCCCTAAGAAAGACCTGGTCATCATTGGAATCTCTCAGGCACAAGTACAACTCTGCACTTCGCCACCTTGTACTCCGCCACGACTGATGACAGGGGAAATTGCAGCTGCCCAGATCGGATGTAGAGGCCCACTGAGGAGAAACTTGGAAGAATGCCCAGCTATCTTCTTAGATGTTTGTTAAGCCAAAGGAGCATGGGCAAGAGGTCATGTTGGTACAGCCAGGTCTTGAACTGGCCCGGAAGTAAAGATTTGTCAATCTTCTTCAACCACTTCTCCGTCTGCTTCATAGCCTCAGCAACCATCTGTCAGCGATGCATGAAACCACTTCCCTAGGTGCTTTATCAGACTGACCTCAATGGATGGAATGGCCTCACCCTGGACTTGAAGATAGAACTTGCTGGTACCTTTGCCCCTCTTTATAATCAAGCGTCTGGACTTCCTGGCCTTAAACAGCATTGCTGCCCACGAGGCAACACTGCCAAAAGTTTCCAGTACCCATCTTTCTTGGACGAGGGTAACGGTTGTTATTTTAATGTACTGTAAGTAGGTAAGCAAGTGATATTTGTTGAGCGCTTTTCTAGACAATACCAATACCAAATAAAATATATGCTTAAAAAGTCAAGACAACACCGAGACCATCACAGGAGTCTCAGAGAATCAAGGAATAGCCTGCACGAATAAAAAGGTCTTAACATGTTTCTTGAAGGAGTCAGTAGACTCCATCAAGCAAAGAGAGAGAGAGAGAAAGATCGTTCCAAGGCTTAGGAGCAACAGCCTGGAAGGATTTCTCTCCTCTGGTCCAGAACCGTGTGCGCGGAACCATCACTATATTCTGATGCACAGACCTCAGAGCCCTGGGGTGTAAGGCTAGATAAGATCAGTGATGTAAGGATGAGCATGACCACGAATAGCTCTGAACGTAGGAACCAGAATTTTAAAGTTGATCGTAAAAGAAACTTGCAGCCAGTGAAGAGATTTAAGGATCGGAGAAATGTTAGACAGGCGTGATTTGACGAGTAGGAGACAACAAACAACACTTTGGGGTTTTTCTTATATGCTGCTACCAGTTTTCTGATGTAATCAGATCTTGCAGTTTCCACCATCTCATTGTATGGGGACATCAGATCCCTTAGGTGAAGTCTGTGCACATCAAGTTTAGTGGATTTCCAGAGAAGCTCAGTCTTTCGACAGGGTCTCTTCAGACTGAGGAAATCTTCATTTCTCCAAAGGCACTGTTTATTCTGAATTGTCAGTTTCGACAATTCCTGCCATGTGGGTTCCTACACATCAAGATGTTGTGATTGGCTCCCAGACCCTTGACTCTAGCGTTGCTGTGGGCTTCTGAAAGGAACTCGTCTACCTCCACCCTGGACAGTGTGCCGGATTTTGGCCAAGACGGGTCTTCGTGAAGCGATATAGGTCTTTGACAAACTGTGCTCGCCTCTTCTCTTTCTGGCTTCGCTGATGCTGTAGGTATTCTGCTCTCCTGACTATGCACAATTGTTTCCGCAGCTTGCTTGTTAAGTCTTTGATACCCACTTTCTCGGTTGGTGAGCTGATTTTGTACTGTTTGTTGAGTGCCTTAATCTCGCTCCTCAG
Source organism: Callionymus lyra (assembly GCF_982586985.1). Taxonomy (NCBI): domain Eukaryota; kingdom Metazoa; phylum Chordata; class Actinopteri; order Syngnathiformes; family Callionymidae; genus Callionymus; species Callionymus lyra. Next base: position 20,692,842 of record NC_141825.1, on the reverse strand, counting down.
GCGGCGAAACTACCTCTCCCTCCTGTTAGGTTCCTTCTGCTGTTGTGGCTGCCATTTCAGCTCCATTGTTTCAAACCGTTCCTAAGCGAGGTTGTATGCTATGGTTGTGATGGAGTCAAGCTTCTTCTGTGCTGGGCCGGATGAGGTTGCTGCTAGGATTCCATTGAGGTCATCTTCGAGCTGCATCCAGATGGTGTTATCTGACATCTTTGGCCACTCGATCCTCTCTCTCCTTGCCGAATGGATTAGGGTTGGGCTGCTCAAATGCGGAGAGATCTTCAGCGCTGTGGGTTGCTTTGTGGCTGGAGTTCTCCATTGTCGGACCTGTCCTGCAGTAGCACCTGGTGGTAAATTCCTCCCCGGTTAGTGTTGTTTGCTATAGATTTTTCATAGTCGTGTTTATTGTCCTGGCCGATATCAGTTTGTCCATCCCTTTTGAGTCTCTCCTCCGCCCCCCTTCTCGGGAGACTCTGGGGATATTGCTAATTTTGTTCATTCTTAGCTCACGTTGGTGCCCTCTTGCGAGTGCTGCTCAAAGGACTGCTAGCCTGTGCGCCCGCGGCAGTCTTTCCCTGCGGTCAGCTGTCTCTCCAGATACTCACTGACCCTTCAGAGATAGCTATTTACATACGCATGGGTGCTTTCTTCAGCTACCTTAGTAGGTAGCTGTAGCCTTAGGCCAGGAGCAGATGTCATCAGGTAGTGCATTTGACATGCAAAAAATATAACAAATATATTATAGTTTTATTTACAGCCAATAATGAAGAGGTCTGGGATTAGGATCAGCTCTTCTGGATCGGATGAATGTTTTTAGTTTTCTGTGGGATGAAAGTATTGATAGATCTTTACAGTATCTTCAGTCATGAGGCTTCTTTACTTGTCTTTAGTGATGTTCTTCTGTGTTTCTAAGATTTTCTCTATAGGATGATAGAAGCACATCAGTGATCTTGGTCTCACCAGCCTATATGTCTCTGTGTCACTCTGAAAATCCAAATATTCCACTTCTCTGCATGAAGACATGACTCCTCTGACAGTGAGACGTCCACGTTCTGTCACAACAAAGTTCCCTCTGACTTCAAATGGCTTTGAGCTTGATGCTAATGACAGTTTCCAGTAAGACGACGACTGCTTCTCATCTGTCTCCGAGCCCAGATGAGCTTCAGATCCAGCGAAAACAGTTCCTTCTGCTTGTGCGACGGCATCAGCGAAGCCACATTGTCTCAGCGTTACCAACCTAAATCCTCTCTGATTCCACATGACAGAACTTTTTCTGGCCGTCACTTTGCTGATGTCGCTCATTGACAATCAAGTCAGACATGATGGCTGGAACTCTATAGCCTTGTTGGTTAAGAGAAGTTTTCCAATGATAAGTGCATTTCTCGTTCTTATTAAAAGCAACCATACGCACATTTGCAATCATTCGCTCAATCATGTTCAATTTTTCCAGCATCCGTTGGCTTATTGAATGTTTTTTCTGGATGTCTTTCTTTAAAATGTTCCTTTCAAAGATGTTCAGAAGTCCTTTTACAATGAAGTCTAACGAGATGAATGTCTTTGGAATCCCACTGAGGTGATTTGTCTGTTTTCATCAGGCGTTTAGTTTGTTCCTGAAGTCATCGTAAAGCTTGATGTTTTTTTTTACAACAGTTTGTAACAGTCGGAATGTTAATGATTACTCTTTATATTTAGTAGTTTTTATCATTCACATTTTGTTAATTGTTCTAAAAATGGTTGTCTTTCTTTTTATATTGCAATGTGTGTAATTATACCGCTTCACTGATAGCTGTTATACGCTTTCAAAGTCCCAGATAATAATACTATGATTAAAAACGTTCTATTTGAAAGCATCCCCGGTGTATAATATGGAATAGTATTAAGAATATCTTTGGAATAAATACTCTTTCCTTAACAACATTCTTCTGTTTTGTTTAAATTATGTCAACAGGGAAAATCGTTTATTACAGTTTAAAGTTTTCTTTGCAATGCTTATATATTTGGTTAATTTGGATCATATATATTCCAAGATATTTTAATTAAACTAAACATTTTAAAGTAAAACTAATTCATTCAATGACTGATCAATTGACCCACCTTAGTAAAGCTCCGTCCTTCCTCCAATTTTTTTGAAAATTGTTTGCCGACTGTCTTACAGTAAAAGGTTTCCTCCCACGGACAAAGAAATTCTCCAGCGGTCGATTAAGACCTATAATTTGTCAGTGGGTTTGTGTGTTTGTTTGTGAATAGTTGTGTGTCTGTATGTCTAGTGACAGGCTGGGGACCTGTTTGGGGAGTCTCTCTGGGGGTAGCAGGGAAAAACTCTCACGATACTATTTCAATTATTTCAATAGATTTTTTTTGACGATTTGATTGTTTTGATTTGACTGAATTGTCAGGAATGATTGTGATTGTTCCTCTATCTGTTGGTTGGGTTGATAGAACTGAATGCCAAAATATGTCCAAACATCAGCTCTAAAAGTAAGTAAGTAAGTAAGTATCCTTAAAACTCTTCACTGGCTTCCAGTTTATTTCAGGATCAACTTTAAAATTCTGGTTCTTACTTTCAGATCTATTCATTGTCAGGCTCCTCCTTACATCACTGATCTGATCCAGCCTTACACCCCAGCTCGGGCTCTGAGGTCTGTGGATCAGAATCTACTGATGGTTCCACGCACACGACTCAGTACCAGAGGAGAGAAATCTTTTCAGGCTGTTGCTCCTAGGCTTTGGAATGATCTTCCTCTCTCTTTGCGCTTGATGGATCTACTGACTCCTTTAAGAAACATCTTAAGACGTTTCTATTTGTTCAGGCTTTTCCTTGATTTTCTCGAACTCCTGTGTTGTTCTCAGTATTATCTTGATCTTTAAATTATGTACTTTTTTGAGTATTGTTTTGATTGTTAAAGCGCTTTGTGACCCTGGTCTGGAAAAGCGCTATATAAATAAATATTACTTACTTACTTACTTAATTATAAATATTATTTTCGGTGACTTTCTGTGTGGCCCGTTGATAAATGCTTCAGATGCATCATGAGGTATTCATACGTGTGCAAACTCCGCTTTACTCAATTTCCACACCTGAACCAGCCAAAAAAATGATTTACAGGCAGCTTTTTTGAATCAGTTTCTTCTTTTCTTTGTTTCTTTTTCATGTTCGATGGACACATTGTTTTCAATCTTTATTCAATTGAACGTTTATCCAACTTCTAGATCATGTGTTTTCTCAACCGCCTGTCCTTCCTCTGACGATCTCACGGTGAGAAAGATGCGCATCAGCATCTCACGGAAGAGAAAAATCCATCACGATGTTTTCAATCAGGCCGGCGTCCAGAGCACACTGAAGTAATAACCGAGCCACAATAGCAGATATTTGTAAGCTAATTTTCTCTCGTGCGGGATCTTGACTCAATTGGGGTTTTTCCTGACGACTCAGCATCCCGCTGAGAATAATCACACTGATTTAGTGTTTACAGAACGTTCGTCATGACCCTCAACTAAGACACGAAGGAGAGAGAGAAGGAGATAACACTGGATGAATCGAGCGGAGAAAAGATGTATCTGGTTGAAAAATCAGGGATTATATTTACCGAGGAGAAGAATCATGCGCAGAGATCCAGGTACGGGTCACGGGAGAATTTATGGAGCATGTGCTGAGCAGATCCATCTTAAGTTGAGGGAAAGGACACGCGGTTCAGAGCGTCTCTCTCAACGTGACGGCTCGCGTCCACGGCAGAACAACAAAAAAGTAGAAACACATGTCAGGGAGGGAGGGAAACCGAGAAACGACCTGCCGGACTACAAGAGAGCGTTTGTTTTCAGACGCCTGAATTTATTTACGTAATCAACGTGATCAGCTCTTGATTGCAGGAGAGCGAGTGATGTCATCGTCTGTGAGGCGTCTACCCTCTTCTTTTTTTTTTTTTTTTTTTGGGCCAACGCTGAATCAAGCACTGACGCACGTCAGGGAAGATTTGGATTTAGGCTCAATCATGTGATTGTAATGGAGCTTCAACACAGCGATGACCAGCACCTGTCAGTCCAACTCAGGGGGTTACACTTTTCTAGAGAGTAAAACTACGAGACTGTTGCCATCAGACTTACTTTATTCAGGCAACAAAAAAAAAGACAAAATTGAAAATAGGATGATTATTACGACGTTAAATGTGAACACAATGAACAGTTATACTCATTTTACAAGCCTAGGGTTAGTAAATTTAAACATCCTATTGTATTTGTCATATTTTTGTGTTTTTTGTTACTGTTATTATTGTTTTTATTATTGTTTTTGTTATATCGTTTTTTTTTGTATGTTGATCTCTTGGCGTGGGGGTGAAGAATCAAATGTATAATAGACAAAAGTGTAATTGGGACAGATGTTTAGCATTTAATATGTGATTGTAATACAAAGTTCTGAAAATAAAAAAAAAAATATATATATTTAAATTAAAGATCTGAAATATAGGGGGGAAAATAATAATAATAATGTTAATAAGTAGATATGTACTTGTCAGACTTTATATAGAAGTATAAGAAATGGAAAATATTCCGAAGGTGGTGGATGTAGTAATAATAATATTTAATGATCTGAAGATACAAGATTTCCAAAATGTGTTAAAAATAAAAGTTGTGAAAAAGGATGTTGAAAAAAAAAGGGAAATATAATGGTAAGATTAAAAAAGGGTTTGTTTTTTAAACTTTAATATTATTGGTAATAATATTCATTATGAATAGATATCTGGTTAAAATTAGTTGGTATGTGGAAGAAAGAAAGAAATGGAAAATAATTCAGAAGTGGTGGTAGCAAAAGTAGTAGTAGTTGTAGTTGTAGTGGTAGAAGTAATATATATTTTCTATAATAAAAGTATTATATAATGATCAAAAAGTACAATGTTCAGACATTTGGAACCAAAAAATCTGTGGGGGAAAAGGATGTTAAAGAAGAAGGGAAAATGAAGAGAGGAGGAAATGAAGACCTTTGAAAATAGTATATATATATATATACAGAGAGAGAGAGAGAGAGAGAGAGAGAGAGAGAGAGAGAGAGAGAGAGAGAGAGAGAGAGAGAGGGGGGAAAGTCTGCAACAGCTCCAGGATGTGAGACGCTGTTTCTTGATTTATTTGGAGGCTGCTAAGTGGTTTGAGATGTACTTCTATGACACTTACTATTTCATGTCACTCTAGGACAGGAGTTACATTTACCTCTCCATCAGAGTTATGGCGTATTGTTCCAAAAACAATTCCTTTAACGCTGATAGAAGAATGTTGTGCAGCCTCAGGCTCTGAAGTCCAACCATATAAGTTTTGTGAACTCAAGTTTAATCTGCGTAAACAAGCCCCACGCTCCTCGCTGCTTGGATAAGACTTCCTCGTGGAAGGGAATGCAGGCGTTCTTCAACTCGAGAGTTGCTGCCAGAAGCTGCTTTCCAAAAACAACAGCTCTTCAACACCTCAGCAGAAAACCTTCTTTCTACGGCGGGCTCTCCTGCAGCCAGCTGGGATGAAGGAGGATGCAACATTTGTGGGCAGCGTCTGAGAAGAATACGAAGCACCAGAGCAAATAGGAAGGTTTTCTATCGTTTTTTAAATAATAGAAAGTATATAATAATATATAATAATCCATTGATTGAATTTTCATAATCAATCAATCAATCAACCACATGACATTTTATTATTATATTATTACTGCAACATAAAATGTCACCAAAAACATTAAAAACAGAAAAATATAAATATAAATATGTGAATTTTAAGCAAGATGAAAAAGAAATTGATGGTCAATAACAGGGTTGTTTGTGTAAGGAGGGCAATTTATATATTTTGAATTCATACTGACTTTCGTAATTTAAAAATTGATGAAGATAAATTGTCTTTACTTACATGGTTTTTGAATAATGACATCCTTTGTAAAGGACTTTGACAGCTTCAATCAACTTTCATGGGTCCTTTGTTATTTTAATTCAATTCAATTCAATTCAATTTTATTTAAAGTGTCTTATCATAACAAAGTTATCTCAAGACACTATACAGTTGAAATAAGACTACAGTTGATTAAGGAAAAATAGATCCCAGCAATTAAACATTCAATTAATGTTTTGTTGTATTTTTTTATTGGTGATTTTGTACATTTTTCTACGTAAAAAAAATACTATTACATTCTAACTGAAACTAGTGCAACTTTTATTATTTTGTCTTTAATGTTGTAATTAATATGAAACGCCCCCAAAAATGCAACTAAAAATACCAAATCAATCATGAATTGGTTCTGAAAAATTACATTTTATTTGATGGTTGTTGTTTTTTTTAGCTGTGGTGTAATTGAAACAGTGACTTTAAAGCATGAGTAAGTTATTAAAAACACAAAGTTATTAAAAAGCTAACCGATAAAAAACGATATAAAACATTGGTTTAAAATTAATGCAGGCTCTACTCCAAGTCTCTGGGTGAAGCAGCTCCTCACAAATACCTTAATAATCAGAAAAATAAATGTAACACAAAGACAATACATTATTTTAAATTGAAGCTTTCAAAACAAAGTAATCTCAAGTAGCACATCAGGGTAAATGCCTGGAGGCTATCAGTGGATCGAAATATTTTCAATCTTAAAATGTATTATTTGTAGCTCTAATGTAAAAACAGTGCATTAAAATAAGTCATATTTTTAGCTGAAACGTTTTTGAAAAAAGTATTTCTCTTAGCTGATGAGGTTTAACTCTCTCAACTGAACTGTTGTTAATTTTTCTTCTTGAAACAAGTAAAACTGTTTCTCAAACCTTCAGAAACAAGCTTGGTTTTTATTTCGGACACAAACATCCCGGTCAGAGTTTTTTTTTTTTTTTTTCCATTGGTTTGAACAAATAAGAATGTTTAATGTAACGTTGATTTATAGCCGGAGGATTGATGAAGACTTGCTCAGCGCTCTGCAATAACAAGTATGAGCGATGGTGGGAACGCCGGTCGTCTGACTGATGACATAGCCTTCAGAGAGCCGCTCCAATTACTCGGCTCGCCTGCTGGCACTGATGTGGTGTTTGCTTGTGGTGAGGGGGCAGACACTCGGAACGCTGCCACCCAGAGAGGAGACCCTGCCCTGAAAACACGGTGATTAACAGTGGGAGGTCCGCTCTTTATCTCTGAGTGTTTGTAAAGAGACTTATGCAACTCTTGCCATCATAGATCACCAGCTCGGAGCGGACTCTCACCTCTGACTAGTTTCACACTCTGGCTGAATGTTTGTCCAAGACTTTCAGTTCTCAGAGTCTCACTGTGACCGGGGTGGTAACAGAGGCTTGTGGGAAATAAGACCTTTTAATCTGTGGAGGAATATTTCACCACAGTCTTGTAACAGTCTGTTACACGAGGGAATGAAGGATCCGTGGTTAGAGATGGTGAGGCTGAATAAATCACCGGAATCCAACCACCACCTCTTTCAGACTAGTAGGGGTAAGAATGCAATACTGCATGTATCACGCTTCAGTGGCAATGATACTATATATTGTGATACTGTAGTAACAAGGGTATATATTTGTAGTATTGTCGAGTACTTGACTCTGGTGTTGCAGAATTTAAAGACCACATGACTCTTGACTCAGTCGTAACTGCTTTCATTTGTTTTAAAACCAAAATATGTCCAAACATCATCTTTAAAAGCTTCTGGAGTCACTGTATCCTCTTGTCCTCAGTCATATTTGAACCTCCTGCGGAGGACCTAATGACCGCTGCTACCTAGCAGCTGGAAGTTTAGTGGCAACACAAACATTAACTAATGGAGTTAATATTTCCTGGTTAAAATGTTGCATTTTACACATCATTTTTTAAATAATAATTCTATAATAAAATATGTCAGAATTGTTTTTAAAAGCCAACTATTGAAACCTCTTTTCTAAAAATAAATAAATTGTGATATATTGCTGTATCTTTATTATCTTACAGCGTGGAAAAATACCATCAACACCTTATACTTCAAAGTATAGTCTAACCAGAGACAACACAAGGGATTTATTCTTCTGCTTACATCTGCTTTAGTAAATTATTTTTGTCTATATTGACGTTTGACGATTTGAATGTCAAGTGAGGTAAAGAAGAGAGTGCAGGCAGGGTGGATAGTTCAGGTAGGTAGGTAGAAGTTTATTGATCCCTCAGTGACATATAGATGATTTTATTGTTTATAATAAATTACTCAATTCACCATTTGTTATATTTGTAATTGTTTCTTTCTTAAATTATCTTTATTTAAGGGCATTTCTTGTCCCTCAAAATAAAATACAAGCATTTTGTTCTTACCATGTGATTTTTTTCTTTTATTATTAAAAGGCCCGATAAACAAATGCATTTGTGGTATCCCTTGTGTTGTCTCTGGGTCAAAGTGAACAACCTCCACTAGTACATACGTATTTCTGGAAGCCAGGGAGGTCATTCACAAAGGGTTTAAGTAACATTATGTAAAAATTTGACATGATTTATTTTCCATAATGGTCGGGTTAGTTTTAGTGTCATGACTCGTATAGTAGAATTATCCAGCTATTATCTTAACAATGTGTTTTAACAAATAACTTTTTCTAGACAGCCCGCCTGGAGAGTCACAAGTGTCACTGAGAGACTTTTTGAAGTTACCAGAGACATAAAACCAGGAACTGAAAACAAAAACAGCAAAAAAAGCATTGATTTTGTACATGCTGAATGTGGAAATGATGCCATAAAGATTGCAAGACTTTTCACTTTTCAGACACTGGGGGAGCCAGAGACAATCTTTTAAAATTACTTATTGTTGCTTTATTATGTAAATGAAACTTGTGTAAAAACAAAACAATATGCAGAAAAACATTAAAGTACAGTTTTTCAGTTTCATGATTGCATAGCCTGACTTAAAAATATCCAACTGCAACTATAATTTTATTTTTTTTCACAACAGTCACGCTAGATCATGTGGACACAATGGAGAGTTAACCATTGAGCAAAGATGTCCGTGACTTGTCATGTTCTTCAACCTTCAACCCGCACTAGTTTACATGATACTGACACAAGAATATTGTGTAGTTCACCGCAGCTCTGGCGAGCTCTCGGTCCTCGGAGGATTATTGGCTCATAAATCAATCACTATTCTATATATACTGTCGTCTGGCCATGATGTGTTCTGTATGCACCACTGTGAACTTAAACAACCGAGTCTTGACTGTAGAAATATGTGTGTACGAGGTCGATCCTGAACGAAATGTACATCAAACTCAAGCCAAAAGACGATTGGTTTCGATCTCCTGTTTGTTGGTAAATCCATTAAATGTGGCAACATTAGTGTTGAGGTTCATCCTGATAATCCTCTTCAGATTATGCAGGGACCTTATGAACGTTGCACATGTGATGTCATTCGTGTTTTAAAACAGCAATAGCTCAACTCAAGATTCAAACTGCTGACATGACCAAGCAGATCACTTCCATCTGGTCTTCGGGGATCAGTCCAAGACGCCGTGGCCTGGAATTCAGGGAAAATAATCCCTCAGTCAAAAACTGCCGGACGAGATCTTTTTGTGTTTGAATATGGTTTCGATGAATGTTTGTTTGTGGCTTGAAAAACTGTGATCTGGAACGGGTCTTCTTTCACCTTCAACTTTGACCTATTTTGTTTTTTTTGTGCCAGTTTGACTCCTCCATGAGAAACAAATATAAAGTGATTATTATTGTATTATCTCCTTTAATTATAAAGTTGAATATATAATTTGGAATCAGTTTTTTTCACATCATTTCAAAACTTAAAAAAATGTTTTTAAAGTTGTGGTTCTAGATAATTTTGTTATGTCTCATGTGTCTTTCTTGGTGTTTCCTGTTTTTATTTTGAAACCTGCTCCCTTCTGTGTCTGTGAGTTCCCTTTCCGGTCCCTCCCCCTGCTGATTGTTATTGTCTTCACCTGTCTTGTGTTCTGCAGCTGCCAGTGATTGCTGGCAGCCTTCATATTCTGCTCACTCCCCCTCAGTCTTTGTCGGTACATTACACTTGTCGCTCCATGTTCGTCTAGTTCGTGTTTCACGTTTTAAACTCCCTATTCGAGATTGTTTCGTCTTCCCGGTTTTGACCCCTGGTACGTCTTCTCGTTTCTCTGCCTGCCTGTGCCCTTGACCTGTTTGCTATTGCCTGGACTAAAAGTGACAACTCTGCCTGCTGTTAATAAATCTGTCAATTTTGACAAACAGACACTTTTTGCGCCTGGGTTTCCTTCCCCACCCTAACACATTTTCTAGGAACATTTTAAATGCACCTTATTTTCCCCAAAAATCCCCTTCATTCTTTGATAGCAACCAAGAAATCCAATTACAATTATTCATATAATAACAATATTATATATATATATATATATTTTTTGGGGGGGGGGTAAAATGCTAGAACTAATGGAAAACTCAATTCCTCATTTGATCTTTAGTCTCACTGCTATTACCTTTCGTCAAAACTAGTGAAAGAATACCTTCTTTGGAGGCGTGGCTCTGGGGGTGAGTCTGAAGAAAGGGAGTTGGGCTTTTTTAATGTTAGTTTAAGAGATCGAGAGACCAGAAATTTAATGTTGAAAATTATTTGAAAATGTCTTTTAAATATTCAAAATTCTCATATTTGTTTTTTTTTGTTTTTTGTCGGTGCCGCTTGACAAAATGAAGGTTGTGGGTTTGCATCCATCTACAGGTTCCTTTTTATTTGGAGGGGTGGCTCGGGGTGAGTCAGAAGAAAGGGAGTTGGACTTTTTTATTTTCGGTTTCAGAGATCGACTTACCCTAAATTTAACATTTAAAATGATTTGAAAATGTCTTAAATATATTTAAAATTCTGATAATTATTATATATTTGTTTTTAATCTTGCTTGACATATTACGGTTGTGGGTTTGAAACCGTCTTGGTATTTTTAAACGGCCTCCAGTCAGGTGTGTGAGTGATCGTGTAGCAATAATAATAATATTTAAAGGAGAATATTAGGACATACGAGACTCATAAATGCGGCTCACTAAATATTTTCAAATATTTTTAACAGGAGAAGAAACTACGACGTCTGAATTTCTCTCTTCACCAAAACCATGTCTTCATCAGCCATTTTGTCACTACACATGTTCCCCGTGACGTTTGAAACGTAATATCTGATGGATAAAATGTGTGCAATTCATTTGTGAGTTCAGTTTCATTGATGCATTGCAGGCTCTATATGTGGTTTTCTGTGTCCACCAGAACAAAGTCACTCTGGTGGCCAATAAAAAAAGGGTTTTGTAAACCTGTGGCAAAGATAATGTTTTCACATGCTATAGAAGAGACGGCTATTAACGTATAAAAATAGAGAACTGGAATATGTTTCTACTTTAAATGACAGAGGGGAAATAAAGGATTTTATCATTACCCTAAAGTTATACAAGAACCAGGTGCACTGGGATTCTGGACACAAACCAAAACAGCCTGTCAAAAGAAAAAAAATGTCTTCCAGTATCTTTAAATCAGGTTATGTTTGTTATCTTTTTCATGTAAATATACAGTCAAGATGGGATCCGACATGGAGGATTTATTAGGAAAATCAGCGAGAACAAATGAAAAGAAAAAAAAAACAAAACAGCAAACAATCGAAAACACATGTTTTCCATATTCCATAACGGAGGACCGATGGCATGTTCTTACATGCAATCATGTGTAATGGCACCAATCCATGTCCGAGACACAGTGGAAATCCTGATGACAGAGATCAAAAAGGTTAAGTGTGTTCAGCACAGGTCGCTGTGAGGAGTCGACGCCTTGATTGAAGCTTGTGATGGAGAAGGAAAGCCAAGGACTAATAATGCGACTGAGAGATCAGGTGAGATCATTTTTTGTTTAATTTACTTGATTTTTTTCATTAATATTTAGAACTAAGGGCACACTACATGTTTCTTATCTTAAACACCAATCATTTCCATTGTTCATAATATCAACATAAACCTGAATCTATATTGACTCAAATTTTCCCAGTCACAGGCCACATAAAACGACTTGGCAGATTTGGTTCCCTTGAGTTTGACACGTGCTATAAAAAAAATAAATGGTGGAAAATATATATTATATATGTATTTTTTTTAATTATTGATATACAGATTCAAATTATATACTTATGCACTTTCCCATCTTCTAAAATCTTGAATCTTGCTTTTAACACATACATTAATGTTACAGTATATTTATTTTCTTCAATATGAGTATTCTTAACGTTACAGTCACACTGGGACAACACTTGTATCAAGTTTCAATATTTGATATGAGATCATTTCCTCTCACAAATTCTGACATCTTATCTGAAAAGATGGTTGAAATGATAATGATGTTAATGAGTGGCAGTTTTACAAGGACATACTTTAATAATACATTTCTATAACTGTATTATTAAAACTGCATTGTCCAGTAGGTTCTTTTCGATTACACTAATGTATGGAAAACTTACATTAAGTACTTGTGAATATAAAAAAAAAGAAGATTATATGTTCTTTAAAAGCAAAAAGTGAATCCATCATATTTTATTTGGTTTTCCATTTGATATCGTTCCTTGAATGTAACTGGAAAAGCTTATTTTTTTAACTTTAACTTTAACTTAAGTTTGTTTTTCTTGTCTTTAATCTTAGCACAAAGGACGAGGTTCTCCAAACCATACAACCTTCCATTAAATGAGGTTCTGAACAAAAGCTCTCGTAAATATGATGTCAGTCTTTCCCATGCCTCGCACCAATATGGATGGTCGTCACTTCAGTGGACTTCTATTACTTCACCTTGTTAAAAGTGTCCTTCTTTGCTGCTGCAGTTCTTTAAAGCATCACAATCCTTCATGTCTCTGAAGAGGAGGAACAATGACCAACTCTAAACTTCTATCTGTCTCTCTATATATAGTAACAATAAAAAGTTTCTGAATGACTTATAACTTCTGAAAAGTTGGGATCATATGTGTTATTGTTAAGGAACAATGAGCAACTCTAAACTTCTATCTGTTTCTCTATATATACTAACAATAAAAAGTTTCTGAATGACTTATAACTTCTGAAAAGTTGGGATCATATGTGTTATTGTTCAAATAATTAATTGATTATATTATTACAGATGATTCCACTAGCAGAGTCACGTTAAAAAGTTTACGTTTACTTATTTTTAATTGTGATACTATAGCGCCCTCATTTGACCAAAGTTTGTATTACAATAGCAATTTTATTTTATTACGTTTTTCAAAGTTGTTTTTTTTTCCATACAACAGTTTGACTATTTTTTCCCTCAATGCAAGAAAAAATTTGCCCCAATATAAAGTCCTATAGACAACTGGACATTATTATGTATATATATTTTTTTAACGATACACGTCGTTTGAAGCACATACATCAGATTAATGATGCATGAATTATCATTTCTTTTCTTTTATTACAAGTGTAAGTTAAGTGCACACAATGTTAAATACCTCCTTGAATCCATTAATTAGAATATAATTAATAATATTTAATATTTCATATTGTTTATCATTTTTTTTAATGTAAACTAGCACTATGCTGTGTTTTATCACGGTAGAACGATCACACATTTGTTTTTTTGTTTTATTTTAATGTACTTATTAAATGTTATTAATTTTAAATAGTTCATTTAATTAAATAGGACCAACAAGTCGATTATTTTGAATTCCTTTTTTTTTTTATCGGTGTTTTATATGTTTTTTAATTCGTTAGACCAACAAAAAAAAACACAAAACAAATATGATCGAACGCACTTATTAAATGTTATTAATTTTAAATAATTCATTTAATTAAATAGGACCAAAAAGTCGATTATTTTGAATTCCTTATTTTGTTTATCGGTGTTTTTTATGTTTTTTAATTCGTTAGACCAACAAAAAAAAACACAAAACAAATACGATCGAACGCAGTACTTTATACTTCCGGGTTGGCGTTGCCATGGGAACCCATGAAGAGCTGAGCTGGTTCGTTGAGGCGCCATCAGTCAAATGTCAGCGAACACACTTGTCACTCAAACTCTAGTTGACCGCGGATTACTCCTCTCTCGTCAAAGTTAGACAACTTTCCCAGGCTTTATTCTAACCTTCCAAACACCGGTACGTATCTTTTTATTTTACCTCCTCAAATAAACTATTATTAATGTCGAATTTGAGCGTTTTAACTTATTTTTTAGCCGTTTTCGTCGCGTTTAGCATCGCCTGCTCGAGCTAGCTCCGTATGTTTTGCAGGAAATGTTTATTCACAGGAAGTTACAAAATAAAAAAACGAAGAAAGTGGCTTTTTATCACTTGTTCAATTTATATATTTAGTGGTAATTCTCAACGTATTTAAGGATCCATTGTTGTTGAACTTTTCTACTTTTAAATGACCAGAGGCTTTTTTTCAAAGTTGCAAACTTGAATGTGACACGACTTGTTGAACCTGAGCGAACAAGAACTAGTAGTCTAATGTAAAACAAATGTTTATTTAGATTAATTTATTCTACACAAAGATATGTACAAGACTCGTTTTGAAGTGTGGTTTCACTGTTGATGGCTTGTAACATTCTGTCCCTAATAAAGCCTCACTTTGTGGGACAAATGGAGAATAAAAACATAAATAAAGTCGAAGTTAAATGTCCAATAGTATTTCTCAATTGAAGCATATGGTGAAATGTTAGGTGTTCTTTTTTGTCGAGTTATAGAATTACCAAAACAACTCTTCCTAAGTTATAAGTAAGGAAAAAAGAAAATAAAAAAGGATGACTGAGAAGTTAAACATTCGATCTTTGCATGTATTCCTTCTATTGTAGTGCAACTTCCAAAGAAAGAAAACCAAACTGGTGCAAATGTAATTTTGATAATTGTTACGTTTGTTTTTAATAACAGGAAGTGACAGAAATATTCTAGCCTGTGGCCTGTGTTTTACAGTGTTTATCAGTAAGTAAGTAATAGTTATTTGTAAAGCGTGTTAGAGTTCTAAGAGAAATGCTTTTAATAATTTAATAACATTATGCACATTTTGACATGAGATATATATATATATATATATATATGCACACTATTTTTTTAGGATTGCATAATTGTTGTTTATATGTCCAGAAAGAAAAAAATATGTTTTTGTATTCTTGAAAAAAAGCCATCACAACATTTGCCTTAACTTCCTGTGTTATAAATTTCAAGTGTAATATCTAGTAGTCGGTGACAAAGTTCTCTCTAAAAAAAAAAGTGTTACTTTTGATAATTTTATAACAACATCTCTGACAATTTTTTCAACCTCCTGTATGATAAGGAAAGAACCATCGATCGTTTTGACATTATTGAGACTCATTGTATCATATTAAATAAATAAAAGAATGACTGAGAGGAAACATTCTGGGAAAAAAAGGATACGCGTTTAAATATGTGTATTAATATAAATGCATGTATAAAAATAGCTGTACTATGGAGAAATGTTTATAATCATAATAAATAAAAGGGCTGTGTTAATACACTTATCTCACCATACAATATTTTCATGTCACAAAACCATACAATATATTTCTATACACCTAATTAGCTTTTGTAATGATTTAATGGGACACTGAATTTTAGTCACATCTTGTGAAAGCCAAAATATGGCAAAAAAAATCAGCTTCAAAACAGCTGTTCCTTTAGCTGCGCAGGACATAATGACTGCTTTCATCTAGCGGCCAAAAGTTTTATTGAAACAACGAAAATCAACAAACTGTCAATATTTGCATGTTAATTGTAATAAAAAAATTAAATCCCAGCAAAAGAGAGGTTACGAGAGCTTAGTCCATTGACGTAATAATGACTTAACTCCTCCTCCGTAATCAAGCCCAGCTTTGTTTATACAACGAGTCACTTGGAGGTGAAGATTTCCGGGATTGATGACTAACATTGATGTTTGTCCAATCACAGCAGAGTGGGTGTGGTTATATTAAACACAATTTAATCTCCAGAAAAGGGGGACGGGCCTATTCGCATTTTCTAATGTAAATATTACAATGAAAAGAGAGTTTTGTACAAACAGCCACATACTGATGATACAATAGAGGTCCAAGATCCATTTAAGACACACTTAAATCAACACTTTACTTTCCCTGTAAGTTCCAGGTTGTTTTCTCGTATTATAATCTGTTTTTTGACAGTGAACGCCGCTTTCTGAACATCTTCCATCTGTCTCTTTCATCAGTTTCACCAGCAATATAGAGCGCCGGTTGCTAAGAGATGAGACTCTGATATTGGTGGCAAGCTCTGATACAACGGCTCCAACCTTCTCCTTCATCTCTTTTTACTTCCTCACCCTGGAGACGTCCGTCACATGTCAACAGCGCGCCTCAACAGCATGGCAGCGTTTACTACTGCTGCTACTACTACTACATCGGCTGCTGCCGCTCGAACAGCAGGGAGCCGCAACAAGTTTGAGAACGGCCATGGTGAAGAGAAGGCTCTGCAGGAGAAAACCTCTGAGTTTTTCCAGCTTTGTGACATTGAGAACAAAGGCTTCATCACCCGACGGGACATGCAGGTGAAGATGAAATCATTTTTTAAATGAATCGATATTAACGTCATCGTAGTTCTTTGCTTGATCAATAGTATTACGGTGAAGCAAACATGTTATTAATATGCACCTGTGTTCACCAGATCATGAAAGAGATGCGTGGTCTGAGTTGAAAACACTTCACTCGCATTGTTATGTTGATCTACTTACTTTGCATGTGTTCATCGCTCCAGCTTTGATGTGGCACTCATGTCCACTCGTGCTTAACGCACACTATTAAATGTGATCATGTTATGGAAACTATCATCTTACTATGTTTCAACGATCAACACCATTTGCTTGACATTAATTTATGCTCAAAAACAGACAAAAACATGTGTTTTTAACCTCAAAGAAACAGTGGAAGAAATGCTTATTAAAATCCAAATAAAATCAATAAGTGAACAAAAAATAAAATGTCTTAAATACATTCCAATTTGTTAAATTACCAATGATATAGTGTGGTTTATAACAAAAGGTTTTGGGTGTTTTTTTTTTTTATCACATAAGAAGATGCAACATGTGTTCAATACCGTTTTAATTTCAATCAACTTTTGAGGAAAATTATTCAAGTACAAAAAGACAACGACCACGTTTAAAGATTATTTTTTAAATGCAATAAATGAAGATATAGCAAACATATATAAGATATGAAATAAATACAATTTTGATTATTCTAATTTTAAAATAAATAGTTCAGATCTAGGCATAAAAACATGAACAATGTCAAATACTTGTTCATAGGATTAATGATTTCCTCTGAACAACAATACATAACTAACAGATTATTTATGTAATCAGGTGTACATTGTCGTTGTAATTTCTATTCAAATAATCCTCAGATTTCTTAATGTATTTCGCAAAATGGTTTGATAGGTAAATTGTGGAACTTCAATTAATTCTACTTAAATATATCTGAAATAACATCATTATTTCACTCCCTTGATAGTAATTATTCAACTTCATTTTTTACTTTCAGTATATATTTTCATTAAATTATTGGCCTTCCTTGTAGCTTTATACATATGTCATGTGTGTGAAATTTTCAAATGTTAACAAAAACAAATCACTACACAAAAGGCTTTGTTGGATACTTGGAAAAAAACAGCTTTAACTTATACTGAACTTTAGTTCAGTTCAGTTTATTTTAAAAGGACAATGTGCAGTTACATTAAAAAGATGGCTGCACCAGATTGAGTCAATATTTGGGTTATATCTGACATTATTTTATATTTATTCACCCAGCCTTACTATTTGAACTCCATTGTGTCCCGGCCAGTGGTAAGACTTTCTTGTTTGCTGACTCAAGGAAAATGTTCGGTGCTGATACCGGAGCAGCCGAGGGTCTGACACCCAAGCTTTTCTTTCACGGCCCGACCCAGGATTATATAGGTGGCCTCAGTCAACAGTTGAGCGCCGAGCAAACAAGCACACAGAACCTGAGCGGTTTTTACAGAGGTGCGGCTATTTGCTGTCACTGCTGTGGTTTTAGGAATATTTGGATCGACTCTCGGACGGTAAACTGTATCTTTTAAACAGTTTTGGGCAAAAGTTATTATCTGGGTTTAAACAGACTGCGAAGACCATAGTTATCAAATTAAACCACTTGATGTGTAGATTTAATCATTTATTTACCTAAAAATGGGTCTTAGAGATGTTTACAGGTGCTTTTCCCTCAGCAAAAAAGTTATATAATGAGAAGCCCAAACAACCCCTCAACTGACTCTTCTCTACGATTTCGTATTATGATGAAATGAGATACATTGATCGGAATAATCCATCTTAACCTTTGTGCAGTTAAAATAAAAACCTAAAATAATACAGCACTACATAACACACCTCGACTGGATACTTTTACAAAATAATCATAGGTACAAGACAAATTGGAGTGCAACAATCTAAATTAAATAAACAAATCACCAAAAATGTGTTAACGTGTGGAACCCCAATTATTAACAATAAGCAATAAAAACAATTACAATTATAAGAACAATTAAACTATTTATTGAGTAGCATATAGTATACTTTTATATCTAAATTTATCTTTAGAATCTTTGCCAGTTAAATAAAAGTTATCAAAATGATAATAAAAAAATATTCTTTTCGAACACAAACATGTTGTGATTTTACTTTTCTTTTCATTTTTTTTATACTTGCATTAGAGACATTTCACGGACTGTTGAGAGTATAACAAATATATCATATTGACCATATGATGAGGAACATAAAATGTTTTGCTCAATATGTTTCTAATCACAGAGGCTGCCGTTTGAAAATGTCATTCAAATAAATCTGAATTTAAATCGATGAAAATAGTTGAGCCCTAAAGAAGTGACGGATCGACCGGCATTCCTAGAGCTTTGCCTTTTGGCTTAACTCTCTTCTGTCCACCACAGCAGCATCCACATAAGTGCTGATGCTCTAATCCACCTGTCAAAGTCACGCTCAATTCTTCATTTCTATTCTCCTCCTCAAGCTACCATCTTACCATGTCAGAGGGGTTCATATGTCCCAAAGAAGCTATGTTGTCGGAGGCTCCATGAGCCTGGTAGGGTCACCTCAGGTCCGGTGGGGAGGAACCAGTTAAGTCAAGGCTCTAACTCCTTATGATGACGAATACGAAATGGTAACCAGTTTCCCAACAATTGTTAAAAGGGGCCAAATGGTGCCATGTGAGGCCAAGACGGGCACTTTAGCGATCCAATCCTAGGCTAAAAAATGTGCTTCTAGAATCATCATCAACCTATTTAAGTATTATAAATCACTTAAATATAAACGACTAAATATTAAGACGCACTGCAAAATTATTTCCAGGCCAGGAATTAAGACTTTTTACTATGCTTCACCTTAAAATACAAGTGTTCTTTCTTACTAGTGCTGAGAAGGTGTGTGTGTTTTGTTATTTATTTCTTCAAGAAAAACGGCTTGAGTTGAACTGAAAGCTTATATTTGATAACACGTTGATTATTTTGAAGATAAACTAATGAGTGATAAAGGCGGTGAACATCAAATTAAATTGATATTTGTTAAAAAGTACAACAGCTTTAATTAAGCATCATTTAACAACACGTGTTTTCATTATTACTTTGTCTAGTTTTCAGTCCAAGAGACCAACAACTTCAGAATTGATGAAAGGTTTGAAGAATAGAAGCCAAGTTAACATTAGTTTTTACTGATCAAATTCAGGAAGTGACCTAGTTCTGTTCTTTTTAAACTGGTTTCTTTTAAGCAAAGTTAGAAATGTTTTATTTTTATTTTGATATTACTGATTAACCCTAACCCCGTTAAACAGGGAAATGACATTTAAAAAAAAAAAAGGGAATATTTAGCAATTTTATTTGTATTATTCCAAAGGGGAAGGGCAACAGTTTCTTCGAACACAGGGGTGATGATGTCATCACTGTGCACTCACACAGTCTGTTGACCAATAGATGGATGGAGAGAGATAATTGGAAACTGCATTAATGTAGATCATTACCTTCTAAACTGATGGTCCTCAACATTCAATTGATATGCAAAGCAGAGAAATGAACCTTTCCTCAAGTAGAGTTATCGAGAAATAAATCAAGGTTAAGGCAGGAAAGATAAAAAATATGTCTTTACTATACGATCAGAACATGTTTCCACTCATGAAATATGGCTCAGACTAGAACTACTGCTTCTCTGCATAAAGAGAAACTAGTTGAATTCGTTCTGATTTGGATCGTATATAATTATACATGTCTATGTCAAAATAAAAAACTTTACTGTAATAGAATGATTAATATAGTGTGTTTTAAGTTTTCCGTGTGGATCAGGGTTAAGAGCCTGGAGTGGCAGTTATTGGGGTCCCTGAAGTCTAGCTCCTGCCAAAATCATCTATGTTTTATGTTTTGTTAACAGAGGCTGAGCGGCGAGCTTCCTCTCAGCGCCGAGGAGTTGGAGAACGTGTTCGACACCCTCGACTCTGACGGCAATGGATTCCTCACCCTTGAAGAGTTCTCGTTCGGCTTCAGTGAGTCTTCCTGTCGTTTTAAGATGAGAATCACCTGATATGTGATCCCAACTCTTCTCTCGCAGAGAATTTCTTGCACGGCCATTCGAACGGTCCGTCGGATCCCAACATGAACGTTGGTTTTAAAAGTTCTCCAGAAGTTCTGTACCAGTCGCACTGGGAAGAGAGTCTGGCCACCTCGGAGGACGAAGAGGAGAAGCACTTCTGCATGCTCATGGAGAACCTGGGAGCCAACAAGGTGTTTGAAGAGTGAGTCTGAAAGTGTGCCGACATCACATCGTTGCCAAGGTCAATAGTCGACTGAGACTTTATCACCTGTGCAAACAAACATGTTTCCAGTCTTCCAAACTGTTAAACATGGGTTTGTGTCTGCCGGCTATCTTAGCATTGTACAGGAAAATATTTGCTTTCTCTGAGTTTGGCTAAAAGGATGACATTGACTTTAGTTCTATTAAGGGTCTGCAGCACATGTGGCTCCATGTTTGACTGATTTGGATAAATAATAAGACAAATATTTGGCCCTTTAATTTATATTAATTTAACATATTGAATGAGCAGATTCATCATTTACAAATACGGCTCGTTCCTTTCACTGATTTCCTTCTAGACAGCGTTATTTGTTATAGATTCAAACAGACCTCGTCTATATTTAAGCAGTAAATCAGAATCAGAAACAAAAAACTTTTATTGCCAATTTCTTATAACGCAACACAGGAATTTGTCGTTGCATAACAGAATAAAAAATTTAAATAATTTGATGAAAATGAATACAATACATTTAAATACAAGAGACTTTACCATAAAATGGAATATTTAACTTTTTAAAAGCCTTTTTTTCAGTTTTTAACGTGTTTTTTATTCGTTTAAATATTTTTTTAACCTACTAACTGTGTAAGCCTCAGTTTATCAGTTACATTAACTGTACCCAGAGTGCAAAACCCCCCAAAACAATTAAAAAGCATAATGTCACTGTAACCAAAAACTGCAAATATTACTACACTTAGGATTCTTCATGTCATTTTGGCTTCAAAATAAATCAATATTATTTTTATTGAAAATGATGGGTTATATGGTCGCTCATATATTATAATTGATGAAACAACTGTACAGGGAAGGTTGACAATATTCGTTTTTCAGTTTTCTGCATTCACTTTTCTCAGATTTATTCATATATTTCTTTAGCTCATGATAAATTCATTGCTTGGTTTTACAAATGTATTTCTTAAGCATATTCACCTCCTGATCTATTCAGCTCCATTACTGAAGTCTGTTGTTTGAAGGAGGGATACGGATGTACCGTCATGCTGCTGAGAAACTTCCTAATAAGTGGCCGATGATCTCATAGTTTGCTCTGAGTTTGTTGAGCGTGAAGCCGCTCTTGACATTAACTGAAAGTTGAGTAATACTGGACCTTTAAAGCAGCTTCACTGAGATGAACAAATCAAAAACGTCAAGAATGAAATGACATTTGACTTCAGGTGGTGCGGAAATAAGTTGCATCGACCCCTGAGGAAGTTTTGAAAGTATTGATTACGTCTTCCACGCATCGTCGCACAAGAACCTTTAAGGCCATCTTTGTTATCGCTGATCAAATGTAGCTATAATTCTGCTTTACTTTGTCACAACAAAGTAAATTAAAAGGCTCATTAATCTGGGACGTTGCAGTTAAAAATATTCACTTGATTGTCACTTGTTTTTTTCCTTCCAGTCCCGCTGAGGTGCGCAGTCTCTGGGCGCAGCTACGTCGAGATGAACCGGACCTGTTGTCCAATTTCGAGGACTTTCTTGCACGAGTGACATCTCAGATCGTCTTGGCCAATCAGGAGAAGAGGGAGATGGAGAGCGCCCTCCAAAGGTCAGACTTTTAACCACTTGTTGATCAAACTCTACAGTTCATAATCCTTTTTTTTTTATCAAGGGTGTAAAGATCTAGGAAGTATGAGTGGCTTTAAATATCTGAATTATCTCTGTTTGTCCTCCTTCATCAATCACTTCCATCAAAGTCCTTAGTTTTGATGCAGGTGTTTTATATGAACAGGAAAGCAGCGACGCACGACAATGAAATCCAACATCTGTACCAGGAGATGGAGCAGCAAATCAAGAGCGAGAAGGACAGAATAATGCTAGAGGTATCACACTACCAGACAATACTCATAAACTTTCAAGATGAAATATTGAGGTTTTTTTTCTTTTCTTTTACGATTCCAAGCAGTATCTGTCTCGCAGTCAGACCTTGGAGCATCAGCTGACCAACAAGGAGAAGGAAGAAGACGAGCTGTTTCAGAAGCAGAAGGTACAGTCAAGATAGTTTTTAGCTATTAACAATCTATGTAAGATTCAAATTCTAATTCCCTGGATGAAATGTAGAGAATGTGATGTCTGTTCCCACGCAACAGTGACTATGTTTTGTCCTCATCTGGTCCTGGATCTGCTCTGTTGTTGTTAAATGGAAACTCATTACAAACATCTTTAAAAAAAATGGAGTCTACTGACTACTTCAAGAAAACATCTGAAGTCATTTTCTGTGACTCCTGGGTTTATCTTGCCTGTCTTGACCTTTTAAAGTATATATTTTAACCGTGTATTGTTTTTGATTGTTCAAGCGCTTTGTGACCCTGGTCTAGAAAGGCGCTTTTCAAATAACCTTCACTTACTTACTTGCTTACTTAATATTAGTTACTTTTACATTGGTTGTTTTTGTTTTGGCTCTTACTTTATCGGATTCAATATACTGTAATTGTATTTGTATTATATATTATCCTTTCTTACTAGATAAAGTCAATAAATGGGTTTTAAAAAGCAAAACGGAACTAGAACCCTGCTGCTGCAACAAATATACATTAAACCCTAATTTATTAATTCCAACTCTCACCACTAGAGGTGAATGAGAACAGGGGTCGCACATATTAGGTGCTACCTTTTGGGAAAACTGCTAAAAAATGTCTGAAAAACATTTTGGTTGGTCTGTTTATTTATTCATTTTTCTGCAGCTTATTCTGTTTTTGGAGTTGCAGGGAGATGCAGCATATCCCAGTTTTAATGTATCAAACATGTCATATAAATGGTCATTTTTCTGTCACTGGTTATTTATTTAAATGTACAAATAATGTAGCCAAAATCCAAAAAAAATGACCAATTTGTTTGCTCAAGTATATAATTTAAATTAATATTTGCAGTGATGGTCTTTTTTCTTTAACCATCAGATTTTAAACAAAGTGCACTTGTATATAGAATAAACTCAACATAATATGGAGGGAAGCCGAATCTGGCCCATCGATCGCAAGCTTGAGACCCCATAACTAAAGTAAAGGTGTCATTTTAGTGACTTCCAAAGTCAAGATGTAGATTGAAGCAGGATAATTAAATACTTTTTTCTGTCTTTAGGTTGTTTATCTTATCTTTTCCTAAATGTAACTCTTATGACAGTCGCCCTGAGGAATAAAGCACTTGATTTTCCGTTTCTTCTCCACTGAAGCTGGAGAGTCAGTGCCAAGAGCTTCAGAGCGAACAACATGTGACCAAAGTTGAAAACGTGAAGCTCAAGCAGACGAACGACGAGCTGGCGAGAGAGCTGGAGCACACCACTGATGAGCTGGTTCTGGTTCAGGAGCAGCTGAGCATCCTGCAGGATCGCTCGGCCCGCTTTCACGAGGAGAAGGAAATGTCCGTGTGTTCCTTGTTTCAAAGTTTTGATTCCTAACGGGTTTTTCCTCCAACAGTGAGATCTACAGACTCACGGAGGGGCTTCAGCGGGAGCGGGCCAGCTTCCTCAAGCAACTGGACCTGATGAGGTACAAGGACACTTTGTGGCAGTTCCTGAGTCATTGCTTTTTTAATTGACCCTTTCCTTCAGAGAAATGAATAAACATTTGCGAGACGAGAAGGACATTTGCAACCAGGTGCACGGAATCAATTTTCTATTAAACTTTAATATAAGTGATCACTGCCTTGAAGAAAAACATACTTTTTTTTGTTTATTTAGAACCCGAAGTATTCCATGAAACATGCTCTTGCACATCAGAGGCCGTTTTTATCAAAACAACCAAGCATTTTTAAAAGGTAACTGAAAAATTTGATCTTCTGTTCGCATTCACTTTACGTATCCACGTGTTGTGTGCAGTGAAGGAGAGGATCCGCTGTCTCCCACCACGAAGCAGAACCTCCAAAACGGCTGGTTTCCGCACTCCTTCCCAAAGTCCTCGACAGGTTTTCTCCAGAGAATCATCTCCATCGAGGAGGACCACCTCCCACACCTGCTCCAGATGGACCACCTACCCCGGAGATCGCTTGAAGCCTGCAGCGAAGGAGAGGAAGTGCTAGAGACGGATGGGAACTCTCCGCTGAATATGAGTGACCCTCGCGTATCTCAGCTGTCTGTGACGGAGGAGGATAAAACTATCACTTCACCACGAGGTCAACCTGTCGGGAAGGATGACAGCGTGATTGTAAGAGTCAAGATATCCTGTATTTGGCCTTGAAAGTTTAACTCTCCTCTCGCATCCACATCACAGGAAGAAACCAAATATTTCCTATTGAATTTTACTTCTTGAAAATGAGTTGTCTAGTATTTTCAATAGTGGTGCGATTGTGTGTATGGTACAGGGCCAAAGAAATGATAAATTGCAATATACTGCAATACTGTAGTAACAAGGATATATTTCTAGTATTGTCAAGTACTTGACTCTGGTGTTGCAGAATTTACAGACCACATGACTCTTGATGAAGTCGTAACTTCTTTCGTTTGTTTTAAAACCAAAATATGTCCAAGCATCAACTTTAAAACCTGCTGGAGTCTACTGTATCCTCTCGTACTCAGTCACTGCAAGGATCCCGCAGGATTTCATTGTTCCTTTTGCTGTGGAGGACGTATCGACTGCTGCCATCTAGTGCAAATGTCATGATTTTTCTTGTTAATCATAAATTAAAAAAACTATTATTTTATTTTAAACACATTAAAATAGAAACAATGAAAGAACTTTGATAAAAATGATATGATTTTAAAGCAAAAGAAATGTTGCTAGAGTTCTGTTGAATTGAGTTTATATATACGTATATATAAATATATATATATATATTTTTTTTTCAATGTGGTATTTGATATTTCTTTTTTCTTCTGTTATGGTAAAATGGATAATTATGGCACTATTTCATTTGAAAACTTTAGTTTATCCGACAACATATAATATCAACAGTTAAACTCTTTTTGTTAGTTTGTTTCTTCCTTCATGGATGTGTTTGAAAAAGTCTGTCTCCTTTGTTCGTGTAGGACGAGTCTTATCCTTCACCTCCTGATCGCCTCTTCAAAATCATTCTGGTCGGGAACTCGAGTGTTGGAAAAACGTCTCTACTCAAAAGATTTTGTGACGACTCCTTCCATTCTGGCACTTCAGCAACTGTGGGTGAGTTTTAGGAGATCATAGCTTTTATCTGCTGCTGTGGGTCAGCTGCTGTACTGCTTTGTTGTTAACCCTTGTGTGACCTCAAGCATATGTATTTGTGGAAGCCAGGGAGGTCGCTCACATTGAACCAGAGACAACACAAGGGATACATCAAATACATTTGTTTTAGGGCCTCCGGTTCACCTTGATCTTGAAAAAATCGTATCTATTATGTATGTCAAACCACGTTAGAGCTTCACAACCTTATTTTAACTTCATTTGAACATTTAACGATACATTTTAACTCTTAAGTGAAATTGTTTTCTAGAAACCTTCTCTTAAAGCACCAAATTGTAGGATTAAAAATAATGTTTCTGGCTCCACACAGTGCTAGAGCAGTGTAACCACAGTATTGTGGATTCTCCAAAATGTAGAGAAGTATTGTGACACCAGTCGTCAAAGTTACTTTGTGAAGAATAATGTTAAAATAATAGTAAAAAAAAGATGAAATGCAAAGAGTAAAATGTTACCTAGTGCTGCTTTAATGTATGCAAAGAGCAGCATCACTCATGTGCGTCACTGACAACTTCTGCTTCTGCTGAATTCTCAACGCAGTGACTCAACATTCTTAGCACTTCTAAATTCTCCTTTTCATTTCCTGCGACCTTAGAACTCGGGTCTCTCAGTGTTGTGGTTTTCCGTTTCAAAGCTTTCTGAGTCAAGTGTTGTCTTTAAGACTTATTGATCAACATTTATTTGTTAACCTGTTAGCATTAGCACTGTCTGTCTTAACATGAAATGGCTCTGAAATACAAAACTGCTAATGTAATTAATCATGCGATAGGTTATTATACATTTACGATGTCGCAGATTTGGTTATACTACCTAAATACTCTTTTAGTGATTATTTACTACAGACATATTTTTACAAAAGTAACCTTTAGTTTTCTTAAGTTAAATTTAAGTCAGCTATATTGATGGTTGTTAAGTTGATTACATATAAGATTCATAAAGACATGAAACAAAACAAAAGGTTGCAAATAATGATTATTTAATGATTAAACATTGGTTTATTTTGTGTAGTTTTTAACTTAAAAGTGACCTCAAAATCCATCATTTCTGCTGAAAAAACAGCTGCTGTTCTGTGGTCAGAAGGTGATGAAGGCAACGTTTAACTTCCTCTTGTCAGTGTATTTGAAATGTAACTTTATTTAAAGATACATATACATTGACGTAAACAATTAAATGACACCAACTAAGAACTAAACCGTGTTATTCCTGATCCAGAATTATCTGATATTAACTTTTTTGTCGCCACTAAGAACGTCTTCTAAGTCGATGTGTTTGTAAACACAGGAATAGATTACAGTGTGAAGACCATCATGGTGGACAACAGCCAGGTGGCGCTGCAGCTGTGGGACACAGCGGGGCAGGAGCGGTGAGGCTTCAACTACAACATAATATTTTCCTAATTTTTTCTAAAAAGGCATTCATTTCCTGGCGCGTCAACAGCTATCACAGCATCACCAAGCAATTCTTCCGGAAGGCCGACGCGGTGGTGGTGATGTACGACATCACGTCAGAGCGAAGCTTCACCGCCGTCCGTCAGTGGCTGACGAGCGTGAAGGTAACCCCCCGGAGTCATCGCAAATAAACTTGGTGAAATACTTTGTCATGTCTCGTAGGAAGGCGCCGGGGAGGAGATCTCTGTGATGCTTTTAGGGAACAAAAGGGACAAAGAAGCAGAGAGAGAGGTGGACACCGTGGTGGGAGAAAGACTGGCCAAGGTTTGTCCAGTTCAGAGTGAAGACACAAACTTATCTAGGGGTCTGTACGGGAAGAATCTGGCAATACGTATATAAACAAGGATATATCTGTAGCATTGTCTGATTACTTGACTTCTTCGATTTCTTTTGAAACAAAAATATGTCTAAAAATCAGCTTTCAAAGTTTACTGTATCCTCTCGTCCTCAGTCATCGTCAAGGATCTCACCGGATTTCATTGCTCGTTTAGCTGCAAAGGAAGTCATGGCTGCTGCCATCTAGTGACCGGACGTTTAATCGCAACACAAAAATGAACCAACGTCGTGAATATTTGCATGTTTATTGTAAATAAAAAATAATGTTATTATTTTATTTTAAACACTTATAAAAACAAAGACCAGTGAGGAATAATTATAAATTATTATTACAGTGCAGTTGTAGAAAATAATTTGCTTCATCGATGGGTTTCATATGACTGAGGAGCAGCTATGATGAGGATCAGCTCCTCAAAAACTGAGATAAGTTCAGGATGTTGCTGGTCTCTCACAATTTTGACCCGGCCCAGACATCCAAAAGATGCTAAGTGTTGGCGTTTTTTTGGACACTTTGAGGAAGCCCTGGGTCAGACCCAAGATATGATGGAATCATTATGTCTCTTGGTTGTCCTATGAATGCCTCATCATCATCATCATCATCATCATCATGTTCTTGTACTCTGCAGGAGAGTAGCATGTCCTTCTCCGAGTGCAGCGCCTACTCTGGACTGAATGTTTCCGAGTCGATGCTGAACCTGGCCAGGTGAGAATCTCCTGCATCATGTCGCCTCCTTTTGGCTCCGTCGTTCTTACGCTGTTGACATGTTCACATCCCAGCTGTTATAACACACTCTTGTACACGCCAACATCACGTTTATGACCCACTGTACATGACGTAACACCAGGTTGACCCGTCACTCTTCTCAGGACCCTGAAGGAGCAAGAAGACCGAGCCAAAGAGAAAACCGTCCAGCTGGTGGGGAGCCCCTCGGAGAAGAGACGACCCTGCTGCTGACAGATAACGCACACACAAACACACGCACACACACTGTAGCACTACTCATGTCATCACAGTATTGTTGTGTGCACCCTTCAAATGTGTCCTACTTATGATGATGTTGATCCGATTTTTTTATGTGTCTCAAAAAAAGTGAATATCATAGTTAAATGTGTTTTTATAAATGTATGTAAAGAGTTTATCTTCCACTGTATTTGAAAAGTCGCTGAAAGTCCATCACTACCGTCGTCTTAATGTATTTAAAATAAAATGTTCAGAATAAAGTTAATGTCAATGATTAAATGAATAAAAACACGCCCTGGTTCATGCGCTGCTCCGTCGTTGACACACACACACACACTAAAGTACAACAGCACCACCCAGTGGTCAAGTTTGCACATTGCCGTTTATTCACATCAACATAGCAGCAAAATCACGTGGTTTAGTTTCTAGATTTTAGTTTCCGGTTGGACTCACATCATTTCTAAAATATTAACACGGCAGCTTGCCTTGAATGTATCTTTGTCACCAAAAACATGCTTTTATTTTGTACGTCTGAGATTAATTTATTTTATTATATGACAGCTGATGAGTCTATGAAGTGTTTATTGTTTGTTTCCTTTCACATGTTCCATCGGCAGACCTTGGCAACGACTCGATCAATAATAGCACCAATGCAGTGGAAACATAGACACGACTCCATTTTCAGATCGAAAGCAAACGACACGCAGCAGTTATTAATCATTTAAAGTCACTAAGGTTTACATGAACAACAGTCGGATCAATAGAAGTGAAGCTAAAATGTTTACTAAGAAGAAAAAAAAGCCCTTAAAATGAAGCGGTTTGAGATTAATCTTTTATTTTTGACATAAAGTATCACAAAATGGGCTCAAAGTTGCAATTGTATTATTGCTAAATGTTTTATTTATTTGTTTCATGAAGACTGGGTAAAGATTAGTATTTGGAAGTTAATAATAAAATAAATACACGTTTAGAGATATTTCTATGTTAATATAAATAATTGCTTTATATACATTGTTTATTTCTCCTCTATTATAATAAAGTGTATAATTATTAATTGATGCTGAAGTTTTGAGTTGTGGTTGTATGGAGGCTTTTAATTTGGAAACAGGAAGTGATGTTGTTGTGAGCTGTGCTTTACCCCTGCTGTAAATTACTAAGTTCAGTTTCTTTATGTAGAAATAAAGCAATTTCGGGGATCGATGGGGTCACATTTTTAGATCAACGGCAGTTGAACCTTGACCTTCTAGCCTACAATGACAACGAACCTCGCAGGTCGTCTCTCGCACGACACTTACTCCTTTGTGGAACATCACTGATGCTACGTAACACACCTTTTTGTTGAGGAAACTCACTCGAAACACAGTCGCACAACTACACACAATATCAAGTTACATTCATCAAGACTCCAAAAAAATGACTGCCGTCAACATTCAGAGTGTTTTAGTTTAACAGTCAGTTTTCAGGCGACTTCCTGTCTGCGCCGGTGGCCTCCCTGGTCGTGTGCGCCCCCTGGAGGCCCCCCTCAGGTGTCGCGGTCTAGAGTCTTAGCGCATCTTGTAGTCGTGGGATATGGCTGCTTCACACAGTTGTCCTTTGAAGTCCAGCTCGAAGGTGAAGTCCAGGTCACGCTGAGAGACGGAGACATGACACAGGAAGTGAGTCGAGGTCCAATAGTTTGTGTCGAGAGAACGAGGTGGAAGTAAAAGGAACGCTTCTGTGTCCCTGAGCGGGTGGAAGGAAACTGTGAACGGGTCGATAACGGTTGATGTTTGTGGCGAAGTCGCAGTGGTTACCTCGCTTTGACGACTTTTTTGAAACACGGCAAAGATCCGACACGGCTTGTGAGAGTAAAACCTCTCGTCTGCACCGCTAGAGATTCTTAAAGCTCCAGTCGACAAGCTCTTCTTCTTCTTCTTGTTGTTTACAACTCTTGTACATCTTGAGCTACTTTAGCTGAGTTGACGTTAGCGTACTAATGTAGCTGACGTACTTTTTAAATGCTAACAAAACAGAAAAGAGGTTTTCAAATACTACTGAAATTGTTGTTTAGTGTTGTTGCTAACTCACCTAAATACTTCTTCTAGCTAAGATAATTGTGTTGTAACTTCCTAGCTTAAGAACATTTATATACATATACACATTTATACATTTATTTATAACGCTTAACAAGTGAGCTAACGTTCAAAAGCTAGCACACTGTTAGCTGAGACGCTAATAAAGCTCAAATGCTAATGTATCATGTTTATTTTATAGTATTTATAGTATAGAAGCATATGTAGCTCAGTTGCTAATGTTTAGCACAAAAGCTAATATAGCCTTTGGAAGTGAAGGAGTTAACGTGTAGCTGATGCTAACGGGACAGAAACCATATCCACGATACATCACAACAATGAACACACAAACACACTAAAGATCGACTCACAACATTCTTGTCGTTGGGCTTCATGGCGATGCTGCCGCTGATCTCTTCGCCTCTTCTCACCGTCAGATAATCCTCCAAGTAAAACACCGTCTGCTTCCAGTGAGTGTAGGGAGCGTCTGGAGCTGCACAGGGTTGGTGGTTGATTTGATTCATTTGAGTTCAAACAGAAAAACACACCACCCCAACACAGGCACCGAAGTTAAAACACACCACCCCAACACAGGCACTGAAGTTAAAACACACCACCCCAACACAAGCACCGATGTTAAAACACACCACCGTGAGACAAGCACCGATGTAGAACACACCAACCCGACACAAGCATCGATGTAGAACACACCACCCCGACACAAGCACCGATGTAGAACACACCACCCCGACACAAGCATCGACGTAGAACACACCACCCCAACACAAGCACCGACGTAGTACACGGCACCCCAACACAAGCACGACGATAAAACACACCACCCCAAAACAAGCACCAACGTTAAAACACACCACCCTGACACAAGCACCGACGTTAAAACACACCACCCCGACACAAGCACCGAACTAGAACACACCACCAACACAAGCACCAACGTTAAAACACACCACCCCAACACAAAGCACCGACGTAAAACACACCACCCCAACAAGAGCACTGAAGTTAAAACACACCACCCTAACAAAAGCACTGAAGTTAAAACACACCACCCTGACACAAGCACCGACGTTAAAACACACCACCCCGACACAAGCACCGAAGTAGAACACACCACAAACACAAGCACCAACGTTAAAACACACCACCCTGACACAAGCACCGACGTTAAAACACACCACCCCGACACAAGCACCGAAGTAGAACACACCACCAATACAAGCACCAACGTTAAAACACACCACCCTGACACAAGCACCGACGTTAAAACACACCACCCCGACACAAGCACCGAACTAGAACACACCACCAACACAAGCACCGATGTAGAACACACCACCCCGACACAAGCATCGATGTAGAACACACCACCCCGATACAAGCACCGACGTAGTACACAGCACCCCAACACAAGCACAGACGATAAAACACACCACCCCAAAACAAGCACTGACGTAGAACACACCACCCCAACACAAGCACCGACATAGAACGCACCACCCCAACACAAGCACCCACGTAGAACACACCACCCCAACACATTCACCGACATAGAACACACCACCCCAACAAAAGCACCGACATAGAACACACCACCCCAACACATTCACCGACATTAAAAGACACCACCCCAACACAAGCACCGAAGTTAAAACTCACCACCCCGACGCAAGCACTGACGTTATAACACACCACCCCAACACAGGCACCCACATGCAACACACCACCCCAACATAATGACTGACGTTACAACTCACCACCAAAACACAAGCACTGACGTTATAACTCACCACCCCAAACACAGGCACCCACGTAAAACACACCAACCTAACACAAGCACCAACATAGAACGCACCACCCCAACACAGGCACCACAGGCGAGAGCATAGGGAGGTTCAAAAATGGTTGTATTGAGTTTTATTCTACGGTTGTGTGTGTTCTATTGTGTTGTCAGAGATGATTGTTGTCGACAGCTTCATCTCCGAAATAGACTTGTTGTTATTTGTCGACATACTGTAACACTTGTAGACATTGTGTAGCAAACAAAACATGAGTGAATCTTCCTCAGTCTCACACTGACAGGCCATACCTCCACATGAGCGCCCCCTGCAGCCTATTGCTGATTAGACTGAAAAGGTCAAGTACGATCAAATTGAATTTCTGCCAGCTGTCCCGGGGCAACTGGCTATAACGGCGTCCGTCAGAAACTCGCTCTTTGTGAGCGTGTGGATAAAAAGAAGCTGCCAATCAGAAGAGCAGCAGCTTTCAGGCGCTCGGGGGGTTTTATTTGGCAGCGACTGTATCGGATCCTCCAGGCGTTTGCTTGTTGACTCTCTTTTTCAACGGACCAGACCATCAGCAGGTATTCTGCCTTCGCTGGAGATGATTGGAATGAAAGTTCATCAACAACTTTCACGACTCAAGGCTCTCCACATGAGCGTGTGACGTATTCCCTGCTCGGTGCCGCACGTACAACTACAAAGTTATTTGGCCAGGAGGATTTTCTTGTGAGTTTCTGGTCCTGCTGTGCTTGTTTTTTTTTTAGACGCTCTTCACTGCAGGTGGATTTTTGATGGAGCTTGATGTTTTGTGTGCATTTGTAGGTCAACAAAATCTTTCTGTTTTTTAACAATAACCATTAAGTTGTCTATTGATTATTGTGTGTGTTCGTGTTGGTCCTTTAATCTGTATTAAAGTGTTCTTTAGACATTGGTATTCCACCTTTTTTTTAGGTATAACCACTAGAGGGCAGCAACAGTCAACTTAATTTGCTGGCTCCGAGTTTTTCTTGTATTTATAATTTGATTACTCTTTGTGAACGAAAAAGTATATACAGTATGTATTTATAATTTAAAGACAATATTATTTAATAAACTTTATTTACAATGCCACTTTAATCTTACTTCATTTAACAATAGTACTCTATTCATCTTGTTTTATGTCATTTACATTTATTTCATTCTTTTTATTCATAATATTATCACCTTAAAAAAAACATTTTCTGATTCATTTATATATGGATTTAATTACGATGCATGTTGTGTAATTGTCTTGTATTACTCATGGTTAAACTTTCAGGTTAAATTCTGGTCTCTGCTCTGGTTCATTATATCATTCACTCCTAAAGAATGACATTTATTTGTAAATTCACACGTGAGTGAATATCGTCAGCATCTGTAGATGGTCTGGTTTACTTTAATACGGTGTCTCGTTCTCTAATAGCTTTTTTATTCCATGACCCGTACAGACGACTGACAGTAAAAATGAGACTATCAAGAAATTGTTACGGTTGGAGAGAATGGATGATTGGACGCACGTTTGTTGTCAAGTGAAAACCATTGCAGGGTTGTTGTGTGTTTGTTTTGTTTTCTTCCTCCCGCCATCTCCAATCGATTTCATCATTTCAAAGTGAAATAAATCTATCACAGGTCCTGCTTCTATTAACTTGACTCTTGTCATGCTTTTGTTCCCAAGATTGGCTTCTTTTGTGTCCCACGAGACGTCATGACAGGAAGTTGTGTTAATGTGGGAACCTGCAGCCTCATTCACGAGCGTTGAAGTCACATCTCTTACCGCTAGAGGGTGCTGTTTCAATATGTAAATTGAAAAAGCGCTTGAAGAATTTAAGTAAATTTAGTAAAAATAAGAATCCACTGTAAAACACTTTTTTTCATTGATGTTTTTTGTTATCTGATAAGCATGTTCGTCAACTGTCAACTTTCAAAATGTTTCAGAAAAAGTGTTTTACTTTTTAACATTTAAGTTGTTTTGTTAGCGGGAGAACTAGCTTAGCTTACAATGCTTAGCTTTTTGACTTATTAACCTTTTACCTAGAATGCTCATATACATGCTGAATGTTAGTACCAGGGTGCTAATGTAGCTAGCATGCTAAGTCCTATGTAGCAATTTAGCTTTTGTGGCTAGACTGCTACAGCAGCAAATATACATTCATATCGTAATTGTAAAAGCGCTAAGGTGCTAACTGTAATCGTAGCTGAGATGGTGTAGCTTAAACGCTACTGTTCAAGGTTAACAATATATAGCTTAATAACTCAGATAGCTTATTTAATTTTGCATCTTTTCAAAAAAATAAAAATCACATATATATTGTCGCAAATATAAATTTTACCTAAAACTCTTTAAATAAGTAATGCTAACATAGCTAAGAGCAGCGGTGCCCAAACTTTTTTCAAGGAGGTCCACATTTGATCAAGTTAAAACAAGCGGGGGCCAAATGTGAACTGTAACATCATACCAAGAGTTTAACCGTTTATATCTTCATCCAGTTCAACACAAAGGAAAAGCACTTATCTAAACTTAACTCGAACCTAATTTCTTGTCATAAAAAAGCTTGTTTGTTAATTTTACATTAAATAATAAAGGTTATGAGACATAGGACCGAACTATATCTGATCAAGGGCCACAAATGGCCGGACGTACTTTGGACATGCCTGGTCTACAGACTACTGTAGTTTGGCTGCTAAATTATAAAAACAAGTCTTGTGAAGATACAGTTGGTATCTCCGTTATGACGTGTCACCTTCTACACATCAGAGCTGGGTGAATTTTTGGAATAGTCACCTGTGGAGAAGCCGGTCTTCTTGTGACACTTGGTGAACTCGATGTGGAAGTAGGTGACGAGCGCGTGGACGTAGTCGTTCCTCTGGATCTGCAGGCAGAAGGCGGACGAGAAGGACAGGTCCTCCGTCTTCACCGTGTAGATGTCCACTTCCTGGTCACACACAAACGCACTCTCAACATGGACCAGAGGAAACATCGGAGGCGAAGCTCGTTTGTTTTAAGACCTCAACTCTCTGCTCCTGTTTCTCAACACATCTAAAAACACCTCATTGTCATTCTAGGGCACGTTCCAAAAATAACTTCCTGCTCCAGATCCTTGTCTAACTGCGCCGACACATCATGCCAGACGTGATTACCCCGTAACAGCGGGGACTCATCTAAAAAATTTAACTCGGGGGCTGGTGAGTCGGAAGGCATAGGTGTGATAATCTGGTTTCATCAGCACTGATAGATATTCGCTCCCAGCTCTCCGGGTTCGCTGCCAGATGTGCTGCAGGAGCGAGTTTGTTGGCAATAAAAACAAAACAATATTAATGCTGAAGTGCTCAGCGATGCAGATTTGCAATTTTGGCAGCAGATGATGGAAATCTCTGAGCGGGATTTCAAAAGTTCACAAACACAGTTCCACTGGTTATTTCAAGACATTGCAATAAGTTTCATCCTAAGGCTGCTTCAGGTTGTTTATCCAGTCGAAGCTTCATGTCATTTTACTGCTATAGGTTTCCTGTTGATCCTTAGGATCATGTAAGAAGCCAATATTTTACACACGTTCCCAGTATTTGGACAAACGAATCAAAACTTCGTGAACCGAAACGAGGATCGTGATATCACACAAACACACATCCCTTCATCTTACTCCTTCTTTCTGTGTTTTAATGTTTATTTATCAAACATCCTGAAGCATTTTGGAAGGTTTATTGCAACTGATCTGTTCGTTTTATTGAATTGGATTTTTGAGGTATTTTAAACTCTTGGTCGTCATAACTTAAAATTGGGAGTTTTTTATTTGCTCTAAATCGATGAATTGGTTTCATTTTGAAGGAAAAATCTGTTTTATTTTAACTTGTTGATTTGAAACATGAGGGTCAGGTAAGGGATCTACTTTTTTGTAACTGACTAATACTATGATGGCGGACCATGTGCCTTCATGACAAGAAGAAATTGTCTGGTATTTATAAGAATGTTTGTAGTTAAATTGAACATTTTCTTGTTGATTTGAGTCATTGGTTAATGGGGAAAGATAACTGCTGCTGCTGAAGCTTCATGAAGCTTGGTTTCAAAGTCAAATCGAACAATAGATCATAGAGCAGATAGCGCCATCTCATGGACGGGGAGGATAGTACTTTATAAAGCTTGTCAACACACCACAGAGGAAAGTCAGACAACTTGGAATGTATTCAAAAGTTCCATTTGTTTCCTGAGACAAGTTGACTTTATATTTAGATCCAAACTTTTTAGACTTCACTTACTTCTCCTCCTCCTCAGTCGACTCTAAAGTCCTGCTCACACTGACACAGCATCAGAATCAGCCGAGGAAACATTGTTTTTCACTTTTTTCTTTCCTTTCTCAACCCATGATTTTTTTATTTTTTTTTTACATTTATTATCCATGATGTATTGTTGGTCTTGTTATTATTAAGAGGAAAACAACCTCTGATACTCAACCTATCTTCCTTTAAATCATCTTTAATGTGTGCATTTTGTTAGCATTCATTTGAGCTCTCGTGTCATTAGAAATGTTTTCTCCATATCAGGATTTTCAGTCACTCTTGTACGTTCAAAATGAAAGAGAAACTAACGTGTTGATTTAAGTGTGACTTAAATAGATGTTGGACTCTATTGTATCATCGGTATGTGTCTTTTAACTCTCTTTTAACTGAAATATTGACATTAGAAAATGATCTTAAGCCCCGCCCACTGAAAAAATGTTTTCTTCTGGAGATTGAATCCTTTGCTGTGATTGGTAAACACACGGCTTCATCCAACCATGACATCTCCACCTTCAAGGGACTTGTTGTATAAACAAAGCGGGGCGTGATTACGGCTGGCTGGAGGAGGAGTGAAGCCATTATTACATCATAATGGACTCTGCTCTTGTAACCTCTCGTTCGCCCAGATTTCAGACGGGGGAGAACTTTATAAAGTAATAAATTCAAAACATGGTCATGATGAGAGACTTAACTTTGCGAGGAAGACTTCAACATTTTGAAACATGGAGGAGAACATCAGGAGAGTTGGGTTTTTACATTAGTTGTGCTTTAAATTGTTCACAGTGTCTTCATTTTGAAAGTCCACTAGATGTCACTCTCTGCTTTATAATCTTTGGCTCTAATCTACTATTTCAATGAAACCTGGCATCATTTTCAAGTCCCATCAAGCGGCTTAAGTTACTGTATCATTATACACTTCACAGCTGTTTCGTGAAGCCTCATCAACACATCTTTAGTTGCGAATGATCTCAACGCTCTGTGTATTTACCTTGACCAGGCAGGAGTTGGTCACCACCTGTTTGGAGTCGACCACGTCCACCAGAGGTTCCTTCATGGCCACGTTTCTGATGCAGGTCATGTCGAAGCCGTACACATTCTCCCACCCTGAGGGAACGCCGTTTATATTTCCGTTAACACGCAAATACCCACAACTGTATTCCTGTGAAGCAAGTTCTCACGACGTTTATCCAGCAGCTTCAAGCAGTAGTTTCATCAACAACTCGGCACGAAGAAGACGACCTGTCACTTTCAAGCACTTTCTCCTCTCCCGACTCATGAAAGTCACTTCATGATGAGCACAGATTCTCCGACACAGCAGGACTCGCCGCTCCTGATGAATCGCCCTTTACATTATTCATGGCCGGCTTTGTGTGAGCAAATATACTAATCGTGACCTAAAAGGAGAGTGAGCGTCCCGGGTTTGTTTGAAAGACCACGATAATGAACAGGTCACGGAGCCGCGGGGAGTTTGCAAAGTAGTGCATTTGCATTTATCGCCGCTTCGGTCCAGTCATGAGCGCCACTAATGACCGTTGGAAAAATCTTAAAAGCACTGACGGAATGTGGAGTGCTTTAAAACTTTTCCATTTCTATACGTCTGTTTTTAAAACTTCAGGGTCAGATTAAAATCGGGATGACGCATCTTAAGGATAGAACGTAAGGATGGACTGATGAAGCTTCATGATGCAGTGTACCACCACCCACAGAGCTTGAGGTGGCGCCCTCAGTTTAAAAATAACGGAACTCTATACTCTTTAATCTATTGCCTGTATTTTTAACTTGCATCTAGAAGTCTCGGTCGAATACTGCTTCACGAAGCTTCATGAAGCTTGAT
Organism: Callionymus lyra; assembly: GCF_982586985.1. Classification (NCBI taxonomy): domain Eukaryota; kingdom Metazoa; phylum Chordata; class Actinopteri; order Syngnathiformes; family Callionymidae; genus Callionymus; species Callionymus lyra. Next base: position 20,654,182 of record NC_141825.1, on the reverse strand, counting down.
CAACCCATCACAACTAAGAAGCTGCAGGGTCACTTTGAGATCTTAATCTTACCTCCTGAAACTGTCCATCCTCGTACATATACATAACATTATTTCCATAGGGGAGACCTTTAAAATCGCTGATTCATTGATTACTCGTATCATTTTATTTATTGTCTTCTCTCAAGTTTAAAATCCGCGTCACATGTACAAGAAGAAGAAAACACCTTTATTTATTATCCTTTTTAGTTATTTATAGGGATGTAAAAAAGAGTAAGTATGGATACAGCGATTAATCGCAAAATACTATGTAAAAATGTGCCTTCAAATCAGATTTTTATGCGACTTAAAGGTGATATTTTTATCAAAGCACTTTTATTGTCTATATTTCAAAGTGTGTAAAGAAAAATTATTATTATAAATTTTATTTTTTTTACAATTAACATGCAAATATTTATAACATGCATCCATTTTGTAATGCAATTCAAATTCTGACTGCTAGATGGCATCAGTTACTATGTCTTCCGCAATTAAAGGAAGAATAAAATACCGCGAGATATCCGCAATGACTGAGGACGAGAGGATACATTAGACTCCTGCAGCTTTTATAGCTGATGTTTGGACATACTTGGTTTAAAAAAATTTAAAAAAAGGAGTTACGAATTTGACAAGAGTCATGTGGTCTGTAAATCCTGCAACACCAGACTCAAGTACTTGGACCATACTAAAAATATATACTTGTTCTTACAGTACCACAATATATCATATCGTTGTCCTGTGTGTTGTGATGCGTATCACCAGATGCTTGCTAATACACAGCACTAGTTATGCAAAGAAAGCGAGAACTGAAAGTATACCAGCTCTGAGAAAACTTCCTTGTGAAGTTCTTCGACATTATCTCGTTACAGTCTGGTTATATAACCTTCCTTTGTCCTCCTATTTATAATCCCACGTACTGCTGATTCCTTGGTTGCTGTTTTCTGGGTTACACTTTGAGTTAGCTTCCACCTCTGTGTCTCCGGCAGAAAGTCATCGCCCACGGTCTTGCTGCCGGCGCAACAGAGGAGGAGACACTAGGAGACTTCTACTTGTTTTGAACTACTTTTTTTGTGTCGTCTAACCGCGGGGAACTCTTCGAAAAGGTACTGTTGTAAAAGCTTTAATAATTAGGATCGAAAAGAAAATTAACCAGAAAGACACTAAGAGAGAACGTACATCTGCCAAGGACCTAATTTTATGTAATTTTTATGAAGAGTTTGCTATTGTGCTGACCTGACGTGGACCACCAGGGATAGACTACTTATAACACATTCCTACCTTCTTTTTTTTTGGAATATCTTACCTAGACAGAGTGGGAGATGATGTTAGCATCTGCCAAAGTAAAATCATCATCAAGACCTTGTTAGAAAATTGATGTTAAGTTTAAACTCTGTGGACTTAACAAGTTGCTAACATGCTAATGATGCTAATGTTGTTGTTTTTTAAGTTAAACACAAAATTCATGTTAAGTTTAAACTCTGTGGACTTAACAAGTTGCTAACATGCTAATATTGTTGTTTTTTAGTTAAACACGGTGCCTGTATTGTGTGTGGAAGTCAAATCCTGTGTGCTAATAATTTATAATAACTTACTTTACATAAGAAATGCAAAATAATAAAGCAAATAACAAGTAGTTGTTATATTGCTCAATGTTTCGATCAGTCGTTTTAAGTGGAAACCAAAAAATTCTTGCCTAAAGAAGATAACTGTAAATAACTAGAAGGATCGTCCAAGTGTTAGTAGAAGCTGTACTAGTGGGTGAACAATCCTTCAATACTTGCCTGGATCCAGATGAAAATCCTGCTCACCACTGAAATGTAAATCTTCTGTCATTTTATTAAAATAAGTTTAATATATTTTTAAGTTTTTTTTTTTAAGTGTTGCCTCGAGGTAATTATGTTACTCACAATGTATCTTGAAGTCTTTGTACTGTCGGTCCTCGATGGCCACCACGTACAGAGAGGCGCGGTCAGGAAACATGAGTCCACCAGGTTTCTATAAGACAAATGACATCATTAGTTCTCAACCATTTTTTTTTTCCTGTGCATACTTTTATTCTCAAGGTTGACAATGATCATAATTTGAATTATCGCTGCGCCTGCCTCTCGGGTATTAGGTCGAGCAACAGAGCGCCACATAATAACTCCCTATTGAGAAAACAAAACATCGTAAACAAACAGTATTTTGTGAGCTGGCTTTATCTTATCTCGGGGAAAATGAATTGTTCAGGGCCTCTGCTGAACTCTTGGGGAAAGTATTATTCAAAGTTGTGTATGATCAAACCGAACTAAAGTCTTGCTACTTGTTTGAAATCTGAAAACTTTTTTTTAAATCCGAAAACACAGTAGAATTAACCAACCAGCCACTTATCCCTGGCGAATATGACCGTGTTGAGCATGGACTCGTAGAAGAGGCAGTAACCCATCCACTCGGATATGATGATGTCAACTTTCTCCACTGGAAGTTCCACTTCCTCCACTTTCCCTCTGAAGATGGTGATCACTGAAATAAAGATGAGAGAGTCCACAGTTGTAGTTACAAAAGGTTTGGTAGTCAGTGAATATATAAATATAATAATGTTTTACTGTTTAACAAAGCTTCATCCGCTCATCACTACTTTCTAGTTCAATTATAACTTAACTATTTTTAGGTTTAGGTTAGGTTAGGTAAAACTTTATTGATCCCTCAGGAGGTCTCCTCCTCCTAAGAAAAGAACATAAGAGGATGAACAAGATGACACAATCTAAGTCTAAAGATAAAGACAAAGAACATAGGTCAAAGAAAAACAACAAAGACAAAGGATACAAAGACTAACATGGAACAGAACATCCAGATACTCTCACTCCACTCCTGCCCCCGAACTCAGAATTGTACAATTTAATAGCCCGAGAGATGAATGAGTCCCTGAGTCTATTTGTTTTGCACCTGGGTAGGAGCATTCGTGCACTCATTCTGCTTCTCTGCTCACTGATGACAGTGTTCAGAGGATGACTGTCATCATCCATGATGGACAGTAGTTTGTTCAATGATCTCCTCTCAGCAACTGTCACCAGTGAGTCCAGCTTCATTCCAACCACAGAACCAGCCTTTCTGATCAACCTGTCCAACCTGTTGACACTCCTCTTGGACACATTTCCACCCCAACACACCACAGCATAGAACATTACACTGGCCACCACAGACTGGTAGAACATGCAGAGGAGCTTCTTGCAGATGTTAAATGATCGAAGCCTCCTCAAAAAAAAAGAAGTTAAAAGAAGTTTGAAATAAAGTGATAAAAGTATATGTAATGTTATTATTTTTATAATATATTGCATAATTACACTTTTTTAAGTGTCCTTTTTTACAAAACTATACCCTTTTGTAAACTTTTACCCTCTTTGTTCTCGCTTTTTTCTTCCACACCTGGCTTTAGACGACAGCGTCATTTTCACAGAATTCCAACAAAGGCATGATTTATGATTTTGGCAGTGGACAGTGGTGCCGTGAAGATGATGGAGATGTTGGCACAGCGTGAAGCCGCACAGGGACTCGGATGATGGACGATGATTGTTTTCTCAACAAAAAAAAAAAAGATCTACTAAATTGTTGCCAGTTGGACAATGTCTCGTTAGAGTTGAGGCCTGAGGGTCAGTGTATCGTTTTTTAAATGTGAAAATGTTACTTGAGGCTTCAGAGAAACGTGTGGAAAGAATATGACTAATAGGAGATAAGATGTTGATTAATGGAGGACACATGGTCGATGCAGTGAGAGGATGAAAACATATTTTGGATTTGGCATTTTCACAATAATCACAATAAAGCAGAAATACTATTACTACTACGATTTTTTGTTCAGATTTTATTTATTGTTTATTATTTAAATAATTTTCATTTTTGTTTTGTTTTTCAAATGTATATTTTTTGATTAATTTTAGAAACGTGTTTTAAATACATGGAGAAGTTGCACAATTAACTGGACATGGCAGTAAAAACGTGCTGTAGAATCAGTCTTGATGCTTGATTTTTTTTTTAAATTTATTTAAAAAAGGAAAGAAAAGAAAACCCACCAAAAGAAATATGTATTTTCTCATGAATCTTAGAAAACTTCACTTAAAATTAAGATGGAAAAAACTTTATTTTTGTGTCTGTGTGGAATTTCTACATCTTAATGTGTCAAGGCAAACATAAAATTGACATAAAATATAAACCCTGACAGATGATAATCCAAATTTATAATAAACAAAAAGATGCTGGAAAAGCAGACATTAAATAATGTACTTTTATATTTTAGCTGCTGAGTTCAAGTCAAATTTATTTTCTTGCATGTTTCTGCGGTCTGTATATCTATTGTATTTTATGGATATATTTTTATTTAATTATTTCATTTTTATACTCTATACTCCCATCAGGACACATTCCTGTGTTGTGTTTACAAAACTGGCAATCATTTTTTTTTTTTAATTATGATTCTTATTCTGAAATATTTACAATAATGAGAAAAATATCTCACAGGTGTTTACTTTAAGAGCTGATGTTTAGTTTTTCTGATATTTTTCAATTTCTGTTGGATCACATTCAGAGGAGTTTGCTCTTCTTGAAACAAAGTAAGTAAGTAAGTAAGTAATATTTATTTATATAGCGCTTTTCTAGACCAGGGTCACAAAGCGCTTAAGCAATCAAAACAATACTCAAAAAAGTACATACTTTAAAGATCAAGATAAAACTGATAACACATCAGGAGTTCCAGAAAATCAAGGAAAAGCCTGAACAAATATCAGTAGATCATCAAACACAGAGGGAGAGGAAGATCGTTCCAAAGCTTAGGAGCAACAGCCTGAAAAGATTTCTCTCCTCTGGTCCTGAGTCGTGTTCAGGAACCATAAGTAGATTCTGATCCACAGACCTCAGAGCCCGAGCTGGGGTGTAAGGCTGGATCAGATCAGTGATGTAAGGAGGAGTCTGACCATGAATAGATCTGAAAGTAAGAATCAGAATTTTAAAGTTGATCCAGAAAGAAACTGGAAGCCAGTGAAGAGTTTTAAGGATCAGAGAAATGTGAGTTATTGTGATGTGATGTAAGGTAATGCATTAATAACTAAGATTATTTTATGACCTTGAATTTTTTACTGAATCCGTAACTTTTCAATTTCATATTATATTAAATAAAAATAAAAATAAATGTCTTTATCAAAACACATTTTTTTCCAGTTATTTTAAGATTTCAGTTTATTTAAACAATTTATTTAAATTTAATTTAATTTAAACAGTTGGAGACCTCCTGAAGGTTCTACCTAACCTAACCTAACTTAACCTAAGATAAACAAATTGCTTGCTTAGTAAGCACTCAAACATCAAATGAAGGGCCACAGAATATCATCTTTCAAGGCAAAAATGGCGCAAAGGCCGCAATTTATGTTCTAATATCCATTCTATAATCGTTTTTAGGTTTTTCTGTCATGTCAATATTGTTTTTCTTAATCATTAAAAAAAAACACTCCTGTTTTAGAGGCAGTTTTCTGAACACAACACTCCTCTTCTCTACCTGACAAATAGTACAAGTGGTAAGACACGGACTGAAGAGTCTCCACAGGAGTGAGACGGTTCTGACAGCAGCGAGCTCCTCACAAGGAATCCAACAAATCAAGTCCAGTAGAAGTTTTTAACAGGGTCAAACTTTCACAAGTCAACAATGTTTTTCGAAGGGTTTGCTGTCAGGATCCCATTATGTCTAAAGTATTGGTCGTGTTTGCTGAGGCATTATTGTTGAAAAAGTTAAAGGGAGAAAATTCTTATTAAAAAAATTAAGTAGTTGTTATTTTATCTATTAAAAATATGCGATAAAGAAAGCAGCTCTTGGTTGGACTGTTATATTGTTTTCTATGCAAGCGTACAAATGACTGCCACCAGGGTGCTTTTATGGAAATCATGGACTCAGCAGGGCATCGCCGGAGAGACGGAAAATACCCGACTCCAGCATTACCATTATTTCCTCTCATCCCAGTTCTGCTGGTGCTTGAAGTTGAATAGATGACACGAGAACGTTGTGTCTCCCGCTGGTGATTTGCTTCTGCTTATTTACCGCATCACTCTGCCTTTTTTTTGTTTTTTTTTTAAACAGGGAACGACGAGAACTCCCTCGTAAAGCAGTTCCTGCCGCGTCAATGTTGTTTATAAGTTCACAGGCGGGATTTGCTGACGGTGTCGCTCGGGCAGATTCACCGCTTCGTTTTGATCCAACTTTTGATGTATTTGTTTGTTCGGGAGAACTCAAATGAGCGATTAAAGGAAATGATCAGGGATTTATAGTCGACTGTCCTTGAGGACTAACAATCCTGAACACCCTCCGCACATACATCACAGGCCGGTCCATCAGTCACCACCTGGACCGTCACCAGATGATGAAGTGCTGTGTCATCGGAAAAGAGAAAGTGTGTGTGTGTGTGTGTGTGGGGGGGGGGGGGGGGTGTGTGTGGAGCTCTTACCGCTGTCGAGGTGGTTGGATTTGATTATCCTCTCGGAGTACTCTGATATACTGGAACATTCAATCTGCCGGAGAAGAAAAGAAGAAGACAAATCAAGCGACTATTGATACACAACCAAAGGGAGTTCATCACTTTCAGAGACGAGCCTTCAGTTTGAAAGTGAAGCAGACGCTGAGTGATCGAGGAAGAGAAGAAAAAAAAGTTTAGAATCGCGAAACTGTCTCAAATCTGCATAAGAGCTTCCCTCGTCTCATAATTGGTGACTGAATGAAGCATGATTTGGTTGTAATTTGTGAATATTGTCTTGTTTTTCAACGCCTGGTTCAGTATTTATTGTTTACTTGGGAATTTAAAGAGCAACAACAGACTAAATATTCCTTGCCAATATAAAAGTGTTTAACAATTTTTTTTTCTTTTATTATTTAAGAAAAAAAAAGTAAATATTTACCTTTAATATTAGCAATAATAATTGACTCTTGTTCTCCCGTGTGTATGTAAGGTTTTATATATTTTATTTTTACTTTAATTGTTTTAATGAAGGGTGCCAAAACGAACAATTAAAGTAATTATCTCACTAAAAAAAAGAACAAAAAACTTTTTTAAATCCTAGAATATAAAATAATCTGCACCTTTTAAGGTCAAATGATCATTTCCTAAGTTTTTATTATTATTACTATTATACACACTGATGTAACGTATTTCATTAATACACTTGCAAAGCATTCTAAAGTAATGTCAGTTCAAAAAACTCAAAGTTAAAATGTACACATGGTTTAAATCAATTAAACACAGTATCACTGAGTGCACTAATGGTAAAATAAAGACCATATCATTAAAAAAAGATTATAATAAATGGGACCAGAATGGAATTTATCTATAAATTTAAATGATTTTGGAAAAGCTCTGTCACACCAAACATTTCAAAAGTTAGCTGGAAGATTTTTAAAGCCGGTCTGTGCTCAGAGAGTCTCTAGTTAAACAGTAGTGATGTCAGTTAGAGAAAGAAAGGAAAGGAAAAATGGCTGGTGTGACCTGCGGTGGTTTAAACGTTATTCACCAGCTGGAGGCGTTAGACGGTGAACTTAGAGAAGAGTTCAGTCGGAAGCTGACTGTCTATTGTTGATGCAGCGCCAGGGTTTGACTTTTATTTGTAGACATGGTGAAATAAAAGTTGTATCTTCAGTGAAAACTGACCACATAAAGCATTTATACACAAGTTGCATTAGAGCTAAAAGTGGAAAAAAAAAAAGAAATCCAAGTAAGAGTCTCAGCTGCAATCGAGTGAATCATGAATAAAACTGAGAAGGAATCAAATTCTAGTCGTGTTTCTTCATGTTCCTTTCATCCGTGTCAATAACAGAATCTATATGATCTGCACATTTGGACGAGGATTCTCCTCGTCAGCCAAAGGTCGTCGAACTTTTTCTTTCTCTTCGCCTCTCATGGTCTGCTGCTGCAGAGTTTGACAAATGATGCCTGACGCTGTCTGGATCCAGGCCAGCAGGCAGGAGACCCATTCAGATCCAACCAAATTAGATGCTTTTGCAATAATGTTTTTTACTCTGTCAACTTTATTTTTAACCTAATGTTTAGTTGAGTTATTAGTATTCTTACTGTGCTGCCTTTTTTTAGGTTTTTATTTTCCTTAATGGACCTCTCTGGAGCTCCCAGATGATTTATGGGCTTTGGTATACAAACGGTAATCAGATCACCTAAGAGGCAGAGAGGGTTCATGCTAGGTTTACTACAAAACTTTGAAAAAGCGTAAAATATGTAGTAGTGGAATGTTACAAGTGATAGAAAGGGGTAACAAATGTGGCAGTTCAAGGTACAGCATGAGATATTTAACATAAAAAACCCTGAACTGCTGAAGTACATGGCTGTGTCTCTTCCTCTTTTCTTTTTCAGACGTTGTTTTTATCATGGATTTTGCCTCTGTTGACTCGCTATATTTTAGATTTAAAGCAGCAACACAAAAGATTGAACCTATTTGTATCTGGCTCCCCCTTCTGTTAAGAGAGGGTAATTGTGTCGCGTAAACTGTCGTAAAAACAGAAGCATCTCCAAACTGCCACAATCCGCATGTTTTTGAAAAAAAAAAAAAAAAAAAATTCAACGAATACTCTTAGTACTTTAACCATGATGGAAATGAACGCAACCGCCGTTTCTGACCCACTGATAAAATGTGTTTACCTGTTGCTTAGGAACACTAATAAAATAATAAATAAAATATGACTGAAAAACTGTACCACCCTCTAAATTAAACCATTTATCACGTTAAAAAAAAGTCAAATTTGAATAAAATATAACTAAAATGACGCTTCTTGCTGATTACTTACTCACTTTCAAAGAAAACTAGTCCACATCAAAGTTTTGGTTTAGTATACAAAATATGCTTCAGTTTTAGAAGAGTCTCAGCACAAGTACAAGATTTCTCTCTCCATCTCTCTCTCGCTCAGAGCAAACAACAATTACCTCATGTGTCGCATGTGTTTCTCTTTGGTTGACATCATAAGGGCTACCAGGAGGCACAATTTTAATAACGTTAACAATAATTAATACATCCGGGGGTTAAACTGTTGTTTAATTATTATATAAAACGTATTTTCTATCCCCAACTTTATGATAAATACTGTATATTATGTATGCTTGTGTCTGTGTGTATAGTGTGATTAAAAAAAACAACTCGAAATTAACTTGAAATTAAATATTACTAAAAATCCGACATGAGAAGAGAGCACTAAAAGGGAGAGAAAGATCTTATTGGCTAAAAACACAGCATTTTTAATGTGTGGTTTGACCTATTGCTGCAGCCACTGACTGACGGCTCTTAAATGGTGATCATTGGTGTCGTCTTCGTCCAGCTGCTGTCGTTCACTGCACTAGTCACTCAAAGTTTCCAGACTGTAACATTCTTCTCTGATCGCTGTAGTCGTCTGCCAAACCCGCTCTGTCCCCGAACATAACGCCCCGAAGCTGATGTATAGAGCCGTCACCGATAACACTGTTACATTCTCAAATCTCCATCATCAATATTCTGCTAAGAAACTCTCCGAGAGGAAAAGAGCCTCAACTCGGAAAGAATAATTTGTCAATACTTGGCTTTTACAGCGTCAGGGAGTCTGAGGGTATAGATTTCCACCTCGATGTGTTCCATCTTTCTGCCTCCTTTTTTCCAGGCCTGCAGATCCATCTGTTCATAATCAAGAGGATGACTCTGAAATGAACGAGCTGTGGTTGCTCTGGCTCGTAAAAAAAAAAAAAAAAAAAAGCCAGGCCAAGACCTTTTGAGGGGAAGCTTTGTAGGAGGAAGGATGGAGGCGCTCAGGTGTGGCCGAAGTTCTGGTGGAGAAACCAGGTCCATCAGGCTTTTATTTTGGGGGCAGACAGTTATTAGACATGCTCTTTAAGCAAGGCATCGACTGCACCAGCGCAGAGCGAGAGCTATCGCCTTTCATGGCCTTTCATCATCGCAGTATAACTTTACATGTGTTCTCGGACCTTCACAGGGAAGAACAGAACGACCAACTCTTCTTGGTCGGTGTTTAAATTGCTTTAAATGTCTACATTTATAAGTAAATCACACTGTAAATTTAGTTTTTTTTTGGTAGGAAGATACCATTTTAATACTTTTATATATAGTTATAGATAGATATATGTATCTTTTTCTTAAATTTATTATTTTTTGGATTGTTTGCACAAAACTATACTTAATTTTCTCTTAACAATAACTATATTTCTTCCGTTTCTCATGTTTTTAGTTTAATAATAATGGCATTATTAGGATGGTTTTATGTTTTCCATGTGTTGTGGAGTGTTTTGCAGTTCTAAAGTAGCATTAAAAACATAAATACAGGAGTTTTCATAAAGTGAGGAAAATATATTTTTAGCTCAAAAGTAAATGTAAAAAACAATGTAAAAATGATAGAAATAGATTTTTCAAATTAATTAAAGTTGGAGAATATAAGCGGTGAGTGCAGAATAGATTTTTGAGGTTGTTTAAGCAAGTAATTTATAGTCAGAGTGCAAATCATATTTATATATATATATATATTTTTAAACAGAGCACATTTTAAATGGTGCTAAAGAACATTTATAGTATCTGGAATATCTAGATTGACAAATTAATTCTCATAATTCTCCTGGGTTTAGAGAGTATAGTCAATATTTCATTTTCATCACTGTAGTGCCGATCTTGTGACTGTCATTCAGTTTTTTTATTTTTCATAGATCATCTTGTCACTATTCTTAGAACTTTGAATATTACTAGTATTGTTACTATGAATAAAGTCATAGTAACAATACTAGTAATATTCAAAGTCCAACCAAAATCCTTTTTAATGAAGAAGTATTCTAGGAATCCTTTCACAGATCATTCCTGGTCATTGAGTGGTTTCCATTAAAAAAAAGTATTTATCTAGTTACATACAAACAGTATGTATGTACTAGCCGATATACCAGGTGTTGTTTGGGGTACAAAAGGAAATATAAAAGGTATATAACCTTTAAACCTCTATAGAGAGAGTAGGAGCAGAGAAGTTCTGACTTTACACTTGCTATAAGGAGCTGGAATTCAGGAAATTATCCTTATCCAATAAGTTTTGCAAAATGCTATGAATTACATTGAATTTTGACCTATTTTGACCCATTTTATACATTTCATTTACCCTCTTTACTCCAGCGTATAACTTGTGAAAAAAGGAGAACTTCTTGATATCTGTCTTACTTGGTATGGAATCCATATGGTTTAAATGTCTTCAAATTTGAATGGATTTGAATTTTCATGGGGGTCTCCTGCCCCCATTGTGCCCCCTTTCCCTTGACCTGATTGGGCTTCACTGAGAGGTCAGTAGACTACATCATCGTTTTGTTAACCCCCGTGTTGACCTTCTGGTCACCTTGACCTTGAGATAACACGAGGGTTCAAGCGCTTTTACCCTGATCATCCATTTTCCTTCTGCAGACTCTTTGCACGACAACATGAAATGTTGAAAAGAAGGTAAAAATAGATTTTTATTTTCTTTAAAAAAAAGCTATTGACAGCCAGCTTGAGATGAGCTGAGACACACAGACGTCATGAGTCACGGTGCTCAATCTCTGTTCTCTCCATCATCCAGGTATCCCACCTTCAGTGCCGTTTTAATGGCCATCGCTCAAAAGATACTTGACACCAACGTGTCTCTGGAGAGGAGCAGTCAAGACGTGATGCCGCGACTGAAGAGACAGCAGGTGAGTCTGACACCAGGAAAGAAGAGCTCTAGCGGCTGAATAACGGTGCTTTACTTTTCTCTTTAGGCAGAAATTAAAGACGAGAATCAATCACGTTTATTTAAAAGATGAATGCACAAACAGACAAACAGTAGAGACTCTTGTTTGTTTTTGTGTGTTTACACGTACAGTTTTAATGAGCTCATCCATTAGCCTGATGTGTGAGGCGGCGACTGCTGTGGGCACCGCCGGCAGCCTCCTGACCGCTCCGCTGCTAATATGCAAGGACAGCTCCAGCACTTCCAGGGAAGCATCGCTAATTTCCTTCCAGGAAAAAGTGAGGAAAACAGAAATCCACGGGAGATATTCTGTGTGTTTGACTCAAAAAAAATATTAAAGCAAACTGATTATTTGTTGCCATCCAGCTTAGTACAGGGGGTTCAAGACAGATATGGATTGAGAGCTTATTTGGGCAGGCTTGTCCAGTTCCCATCAACTAACATGGTCCTTTCATCAGCTATATGAGCTACAGTATATCAAAAAAGAAAGGCCTTAAATAATACTTATTTAAAGTCATTAAAAGAAGACCCCCGTGAAAATCACATAGGTCTCATTTGAATTAAAGTTGAAAATGATTGTTTAAATGAGATACTAAATAAGGCAGATTTCCAGAATTTTAAATGTTTTGTGGATTGTATGGGGGCGTGCAGGGGGGCAGAAGGCCCGCCATGAAAAGTCAAACGTGCGAATTTAAATTAACTTTAAACAATACTGTTTATATTTCATACTAAATAAAGGAGAAATCCGTAAAGGGGGGCAAAATAACGCCATGAAAATGAAAAAAGCATTTCAAATGATTTTTGGTTTGCAAGGGGGCTTACAGGGGGGAAAAGACCCCCCTGAAAATCCAAATACATCCAATTTTGATGTGCTTCAAATCATAGGTCTGAACATTTTTGTTAAAGGGTGTTAGGGTGCAGAAGCCCCCCATGACAATTAAAATACATCCTATTCCAATAAAGACAAAATAGTATTAGAATGGCCTGAAATAGCATGTAAACTACTGATGTCTAAGTGACTCCATCAGGTCAAGAAAAATGGGGCTCAAGGGGTGCAAAGATGTATCCAATTGAGATTAGCTTTAAACCATGTGTATTGCATACTAAGTTAGAATTAGAAATTAATATCATATTTCATACGTATTAAATAAGGATGATTTGCATAATTCCAGCTCCTTTCAACTAGTATAAGGCCCATTATATGTCTTGAATGTCTCTCTCTCTTTCACCCTCTTTTTTTAATAATCCAATTCAAGTTACTACTATTTTATTTGAATTTCTTCAGATACTAGCTGAAGCAAATCTACATAACGGACTAGCCCGGGCAACACTGGGTATTCGAGCGAGTATATACACGGTGAAAACACAGATGGTTCGAGTTAATTGTCTATTGACGGAAAACATAACCGGAGCATGAAATCCGGGCTTCAGTGTGTCCTGGTTTTGTGGCTCTGGTGCTGAAATCCACATGTCAAAGAGAGTTTTATTGCTACTCGGAGGATCCTGAAATGAGGCTTAGCTTCCCTTCCTCTTCCAAAATATGATAGGATAATGCCTTTATTGGCCCGAACCCCCGTCCTTTCACCTCACAGGCACATTTGAGGCTTCATAAGCTTTACGTTAGATAAATGTATAAAAGCTTTTGGTCACACTTAAAAGAGGAAGTCCAAGGCTTTTGGTGGGGGGAAAAAAAGTACTTGCAGATGGGCATCAGCGGCAGAGAAAGTGATGTAGGAAAGAGAGGAATTGAGTGAGACAGCTGCAGAGGGATCGCAAACAAAGAGGCAGACGCTTATAAACACATGATGTCCAGCGCTGGCTCGCACCAATCACTAGGCAATTCAAAATAAATCATTCCTTTGCACAGTAACGAATGCTGTCTGGAGCCTCACCAAATAAGTCCATCCTCGGACCTGACCTGACTAGCAACAACCTCCCCGGGCTCGTGACCACAGACCTCTCATATCGCCGCGGCTTAGCTAGTCTCAGTCCCCGAGAAACCACATGCGCCTCCCTCCTCCCCGGGGCCGACCTCCAAGATATTACAGGGAGATTACAGGAGATGCATGCGGCGTGAGCCCGTCCTCGCTGTGATCACATCCCGATGGTTACGCCGAGATAACGTCTTACCCCGTAAACATGCTTTGCCCCGGCTTTGGCCGCGAACATGGAGAGAATTCCGGTTCCGCTCCCGACGTCCAGCACTATTTTGTCCTTGAACACGTGCTTGTTGTGGTACATGGAGTTTCTGTACGTCAGCGTCCTCACTTCGTCCTTCAGCATCTCCTAGTGGTGCAAAATGTCAGGTTTTCAGAATATATATATATATTTTTTAAACAATACTCTACTGAAACAGGTGTTTTACTACTGCACTGTGCACTGGCAGACTCCTTCATGAAGCAGCACATTGTAAGGTTATATTACAATAATATATTTTTTATTATAGCATGAAACTTTTAAAATAATCTGACCTACATCAAAATAGATGAATGTTCATGTTGATATCGTGACCTATAAAGTTCCTAAGAGATAATTGATGTCAACAATTATACAGACACTTCTAAATCTCTAAACTTAGGAAAATGTTGTCGGAACTTGATCTGGAGCTTGTAATCCATGCGTTTGTTTCTTCTCGTCTGGACTATTGTAACAGTTTGTTTTCATGTCTTAACAAGAAGGATCTGTCTCGTCTGCAGTTGATTCAGAACTCTGCAGCGAGAATTCTAACCCGCTCTTGTAGAAGAACTCACATTTCTCCGATCCTTAAAACTCTTCACTGGCTTCCAGTTTCTTTCAGGATCAACTTTAAAATTCTGGTTCTTACTTTCAGTTCTATTCATGGTCAGGCTCCTCCTTACATCACAGATCTGATCCAGCCTTACACCCCAGCTCGGGCTCTGAGGTCTGTGGATCAGAATCTACTTATGGTTCCACGCACACGGCTCAGGACCAGAGGAGAGAAATCTTTTCAGGATGTTGCTCCTAAGCTTTGGAACAATCTTTCTCTCTCTTTGCACTTGATGGATCTACTGACTCCTTTAAGAAACATCTTAAGACGTTTCTATTTGTTCAGGCTTTTCCTTGATTTTCTGGAAGTCCTGTGTTGTTCTCAGTATTATCTTGATCTTTAAAGTATGTACTTTTTTGAGTATTGTTTTGATTGTTTAAGCGCTTTGTGACCCTGGTCTCGAAAAGCGCTATATAAATAAATATTACTTACTTACTTACTAATACTCTTAAAAAGGGTGTTAAAGAAAATAAATTTGCTTGGTGAGTGATGGAGGACGGAGGACAAACATAAACATAATTCAGATATATCAAGCCTAACTATGACTTTGTGGCGAAAGGATTTTGGCCCCTTGTGTGATCGACCCCTGGTGTAGATAGATGGAAGTGAAGAGTCTCCCAAAGTTAGGAAGTTATCATTTCAGAGTGTGTATATGGCCAGGGGACATTTATTGTTGTCATAAAAGGTTTTATACTACAAATATCAAATGGACATTTTTGCTTGTTTATGAAATGTTCCAGGAGAATCATTCACACTATGCCTCTCTTGGGTGTATCTAATATTAAGAGCATAAAATATAAATAAAGACTATGTTAAGCAAAAGAAGGAATAGAACTTGAAACATTTTCTTAGGTAAGGAAATGTTTTGGGACACATTTTTTGAGACTTAAGATAAAATAGTAAAACCACCAACTTTTTAGCGTAATTTCAAGTGCAAACTCTCTTCTTTTCTCTCACTGTATCTTCCCTCGCTCTTTTCTGCATCCATTTGTCCAGTGAGTCTGGTTCTGCTCAAGGTTTCTGCCTTCTGAAAGAAAGTTTTTCACTCGCCACTGTCACGCAGTCATTTACTCATTGTTGAGTTGCTATGAACCGTTTTGCTTTTCTTTAAATTGATTGTCCTACTTTAACTGCAAAGTGTTTTTTTTTGATAACTTTGTCATGATATGACACTTTACATAAAATTGAATTAAAATAATAAGGTTGAATTCAATCTAGTTCCCATATATATACTTGCAAATAAATTAAAATGTAAGAAGATTTAATTATAATTTATATATGAAGATTTTATGGGTTGGGTTCTTTCTATATATGATAAATGGAATGTTGAAAACATAAATATCTATTAGAGGGGGACATATATTCTCTACCTAAGGAAACGATAAGAAAGGGATTTCTATTTTCTTCATATTTGTTTCTTTTTGTAATCAATTGTCTTCTCATTTTATTGATTAATTTATTTTATTTGTTTGTTAATCAAAGCCTAAATCATTATCACGTTTATTATTGATAATCATGTTTTCAATTTTGCTGACCTACATTGTACTGTACATCTGCAAAAAACATAAACACATGACTCTCATTACTTAAGTAATACATACACTTTTGTATTTTATACCTCAATCCTTGTTGTTAATGTATCTTTTTATTTGCTCTTGTAATAAATTCATCACCTGATCAAGAGACCTAATAGGAACCCTGTATATAGTACTTTCAATACACAAAGTAAATCAGACAGAATTTAAATATACTGTATATAAATATATATATATACATATAAGTAACAAGATGAGTGACTTGAATAGGGAATTTAAAATCTAAGAAGCATATTCCTCTATTCATTACTCTACTGTTGATGCTTCACACACGTGAGGAGTCTGAACTGATTCATGGAAAATATTCAGAAACGATGAAAAACACACCTGACCTACATTCCCAAAATATTACAGACTCGCCTTGCAGGTCAGGCGTGGAGCTACAAAGCTTTAAACCTCTCCTGACTCCATTAAAAAGAAAAAATCTTGTATCAGCAGGACAATAGGGGCTATATTTGCATAGTAGATATTTAAGAGAGCAGCTTTTTGTCCTTTTAATAAAAACTCTAAATTGAAAACGTGTCTTATCTTTCAAGGTTCAGTGCAATAAAGTGAGCGGTCGACTGCCTGGAGAGTTTAAACTAGGAATGTCAGCTGAGTTGAGCATAAGAATAGACGTATAATGTTTAATAAAACAGTCTGTAGAGGTGAGTGACAGTGTTGATAACAAGGTCGGATTAAAATGTAAATGTAATATTTTCATTAAATAACCGGAGATAAGAAGATTTTATATTGTAAATGAGGACAAAACCAGGACTTTAAAACCCCTACAAAGGTCTGGATACATTGAAAAACCCTCGCATCTAAATTCACATTCATTCCTGGAATATATTCTGACACAAAATGTTTCCTTTAAAAAACAAGATCCCACTTCATCCAGTGTCATTCATCTAAGAAATGAAACAAGGTACTTTCTCTGTTTTCATTTCAGTCATATGCAAATGAGATCTTCTTGTTTTTCTTTATCTTCTCGGAGCACTCTACCAGCTCACTTCTTTTGAACAAAACAAAGCACTTTACGTCAACAGGAAATTGATTCTGTGGTCGAAGAAGCTAAATTTAAGACACTGCATCATTTGAAAATACAAGACAACAATTAATATATGCAAAGACTTTAACTTTGACTTTTAGGCTTGTTCGTTTACAAACACAACCTTGAACTCTGGATAAAAGACCTCAATGTAAAGCGGAGAAAATTAAAAAAACTTATAAGACCCTATAAAGGTCAAATAAATCTCAAACTTTGTCCTATGATGCAGTTATTAACGCCTTTTTTGAACATGATCTTTGCAAAATTGCAGCACTTTTATTGTAATTCTACTGCCAACTTTTATTTTGCAAATATGCATTAAATAGTTTATTTAAATGTCTTTACTGTACCTATATATATACCACATACTACTTAATGTTTAATTCATCTATTGTCTAATATCCCTCATAATGATTTAAAACAAACTAACTTGGAAAAAACAGTATTTCAAATGTTTTTTTTCAATAGTTCCTTCATGATTGATATTTTAATAAAATGTATCTACATTTAAAGAGTAAACAATAACGTTTGTTTTTGTCTATAATGTAAGTAAGTAATTTATATTTAAAGAGCGCTTTTCCAGACCAGGGTCACAAAGCGCTTACATTTTTCCTTAATACTCAAGTATTTTTGTTAATAATTCCCATATAAATTCGTTTTTGTAATTGTAAGTAAGTAAGTAAGTAAGTAAGTAAGTAAGTAATATTTATTTATATAGCGCTTTTCCAGACCAGGGTCACAAAGCGCTTTAACAATCAAAACAATACTCAAAAAAGTATATACTTTAAAGATCAAGATGTTTATTCCAAGACCAATGAATCCTTGCGAAGAAATCATTACCAATCTTTGAGGCATTTTTTTATGCAGGTCTGCAATAAAAAAAAAAAAATTACATTTCTGTGGTATTGATTATTACTGTCTGAAAGATGTTTTTTTTTAAACAAGACATGGGTTTAGTTTGTATGTACAGTAGGTATGTGACTTTGGACACGTCAAGATGCATCGATAAAGTTTACTTAAACAAGAAGTCTGTAAACTAGCTAAAATATGTAAAACAACACTTTATTTTTTTTTTATTCATCTGTAAATTGGTCCGTGAAGACATAAACCGGTCCATAGATGAAGAAAGTAAACTATTCAATAGATGCAGAAAATGGTTTTAGTTTTTTTGTATCAAACTGTGCACTTGTTTTATGAACAAATCAAATTCAATAGCTTACATTCTGACAATGTGTAGCTTTCAATATAACTAAAGTTATTGATGTGTCTTGGTTTTTTTTTTGCAACTTCAGATTCTTACCTCATGGATGCCAAAATGGGCGTAAGAGTCAAAGTAGTAGTCTCTGGAAGTCATCTCCTCCGGGTTGAGAAACTTGCCCATCTTGCCTCGTCCCGGGCAGCTGGGCAGGTTGGCAGCGTGGGGGGTGTGCGGGGGCAGCGGGGGCCTCTGGGCATGCTGGACTGAAGGCACCGGCCTGGGCAACGAGGTGGGCTGTGTTGAGCGGGACTGGATGATTCGGATGGGCTGCGGCGGAGGCTGGGGCTGGTGGAAAATGAAGAAGAAAGAGAAAGCTTCGGTCAAGACGAGTCAAATCTGCTGATGAAAACTTTGCCGCATTGATGAGCGACTGGAGAATACAGGAAGCAATTGGATTTAATGGATAGTGATTGCCTCCGAGTTAACAGCCATTAACCTCCGCATTTTTCCCAGCTTCATTGCCTCATTTATCAAGATCCAAGAGTCCATCTGCTGAGTTGAACCAGTTCATACTATCACTGTCAGACTCAGAGTCTGTGGAAGGTTCAAGATCCGCTCTGACATGATGCTGGGATCGTCACCAAGAGTTTGCTTTATCTGACAAAAGCCACAAAGTATAACACTGTCTGCTGTTCGCGCTTCTAAAATTAAACAACAAACTGAAAAGATTTTGTTAGTGAGAGCTGAGAATAAACCAACTTTGTTGACTCAAGTTGATTATAATTAGAAGATGAATCCTGTTTTCTTGTCCTGCCATCTGTGACAAACCATTATAATAACTCAAAGAGAAGTCAAGTGGAGTTCTAAGCAGACATGGGTCAGATTAAAACCTCAATATTTTGTACAAATAAGGAAGTTACTTTTAATTGTATTATTTACTTTGAGCTTCTTAGTTTGGAATGTGTTGTTTATTTAAGACAAAATAAATATTTTGATATCATGTGACTGAACTGAGATGATTCCTTGTGAAATCACAGAGACAGAATTGTGAGATATTGGCAAAAACCGCCATAACAAAGCCTTATCAGTAATTTTGTTGCAGTCTTTTTTTCTCCCCTTTTTAATTGCTCTCTTAAGAGCAACTAATAACAAGAACCAACTCTCCGGTCTAACTCACATGTTTCAAAAGTTGAATCTCCCTCTCCAAGATGCAGTAAGTCCCACATCATTACCATGTTTTGAACTTATTACTTTTTAAAGTTCTCCCCCGTCTGAAATCTCAGCGAATGAGAGGTTATGAGAGCAGAGTCTATTATAGCTTAATAATTGTTTCCACTGCTCCTCCAGCCAGCTGTAATCTTGGCCGGTTTGATATACAACGAGTCCCTTGGAGGTGGATAATTCCGGGACTGATGACATGCAGTGACAAACCTCGATGTTGACCAATCAAAGCAGAGTGGGTGTGGTTATGGTAAACAAGTTTTAATCTCTAAAAAAGTGTTTTCAGTGGGTGGGGGTTAAGCACATTTTCTAATTAGTTAGCCCTTTAATACACTACTGGCTGTGTCGTTACTTGATATTATATATTGTGACATATTGTGATACTGTAGGAACAAGGATATATTTGTACTATTGTCAAAGTACTGAGTCCTAGAAGTCGTAACAGATTTCTTTGTTTTTTTAAGCAAAATATTTTCAAACATCATGTATCCTCTCGTCCTCATTCATTGTGGGATTTAAGAATGTAATGACTGCTTCCATCTAGTGGAAGGAAGTTTAATTGCAACCCAAAAATGTAGACAGAACGAATATTTGCATGTTAATCTTAATTTAAAATATATATATATTTTATTTTAAAGATACTCTATTGAACTGTAAAGCCAAAAATGAAAAGAGAAAAACATTGATAATGCAATAATAACACGGGTATTGCAATATTTAAGCCTTTTGACATCTTCTTACACCCCTACATGGATCCTTTTAATATACATTTTTTATTTAGAATTGGACACTTTACATTGTACTCTGTTACTCTGTTTGTGGGGGGTTTATTTTGACTTTTATTCTCTTTGTGGATTGTGCTTCTCGCTGCCCTGTCTTTCCATTGTTCCAATAAATAACCCTTCATGTTTCAACAATGCATGTTAACATCCTTCACCATTTATTAAAAATAAAACACATCAAGAGATTAGGATGTTCACTCATTGAGCAAAACTGAGGAATATCGTTCAATTATGAATTACAATTTCCATGGTTCAAAGTGTTATCAAGAAGGCGTTTAAAGATTTGAAACAACTATATACTGTGAACCCTAGTCAAGGACAGTGGTGTGAGGATGAAACCACCGTCTCTGGTCGTCCTAATTGTGTCTCTGCCCCCCTGGGGCGTTGAAAGAGACAGGGAGGCACCAAATGACGGTGAAAAAAAAAGACGTGAAGCGTCCACAACAAAGCTGAGCGGCTCAGTTAAATGTCATGTGTTCACTAATGATGCACCTCAACACTCACGCCTCCCTTTCAGGATGTGTTGTTCACTGCTGTTCACTTCAAAATAAAAGTTGCTATGAATATGATTGTTCCATCATTATGGCGACAATATTTAGTAGATATTATTGCGAGTTCACACCAAACACTAGAGCGTTTGACGACAATAAACGTGCATGGATTTGGGGGCGTTGGTGTAGTTCCTCGTCATCTGAGGCTCAGAATTTAATTCAGCGTCAATTAGGAGGGAATATTCAACATGTATATGACGATGACATCTTTCTTATTGTAGGATTTATAGGCCAAAATGTCTGTTTTGTGTTCCTGGCGAGTTTTGACATCCATTTATCGTTTCTCCCGTTGTATTAGGCGAGAGACTGTGTTCGATCAGAACCAGAACCTCTCGCCACAACAATTCTTTCGCTCAGACTCATTAATAAGTAATAGTTATTTATATAGCGCTTTTCCAGACCAGGGTCACAAAGCGCTTTAACAATCAAAACAATACTCAATAAAGTACATACTTTAAAGATCAAGATAATACTGAGAACAACACAGGAGTTCCAGAAAATCAAGGAAAAGCCTGAACAAATAGAAACGTCTTAAGATGTTTCTTAAAGGAGTCAGTAGATCCATCAAGTGCAAAGAGAGAGGAAGATTGTTCCAAAGCTTAGGAGCAACAGACTGAAAAGATTTCTCTCCTCTGGTCCTGAGCCGTGTGCGTGGAACCATAAGTAGATTCTGATCTACAGACCTCAGAGCCCGAGCTGGGGTGTAAGGCTGGATCAGATCAGTGATGGAAGGAGGAGTCTGACCATGAATAGATCTGAAAGTAAGAACCAGAATTTTAAAGTTGATCCTGAAAGAAACTGGAAGCCAGTGAAGTGTTTTAAGGATCGGAGAAATGTGAGTTCTTCTACTTGAGCGGGTTAGAACAATAACAACTTGTTTTAAATGTTCACACTTTTTTAATTGTACTTGTATTTATGTTTAATAGGTTATTTGTAATGTTTGTAGTGTACCATAACAATTTCCATCTAAGTGGCTAATAATGGCATTAATAAAGGATTATGATTAGCTATTTTGTTAGCTTGTATGCTAACAAATGTAATGTGTAGTCACTGAGGTAAAACTACATTGTTTGTAAATCTAAAATGACAAAAGAAAAAATAAATAAAAAACAAGAGAACAAAATCACTTTAGAAGTTCAGTAAAACCATGTTGAATTTCATCAAGTATTAGTAAGGTAAAAAAAATAAAATGAGTAGTGAGTTTTAGGGTTGTCACGATACTACAATTTTTTAATTAACATCGATAAAAAAAATGTGATACCACACTGAAAAAAGGAAAAATTATATTTTTTTCATAAATAAAAAATTCAAAAAATAACTTGTTACAACATGTATGATATTTGTAATAAAAAAAAACAGCAACTATAACAAGTTTAGGTCTAGCAAGCACTTTTTTAAATGAGTTTTGTATCTGAATATAACATTTCAGAAACAATATTGTTAAGTTCAATACTTTAGACAAATAAAAAAGGATCTTTTTCTATTGATTTTAGAATGTAGTAGTTCTCAACCATGAACTGAGTCAGACACACAAGTGGAAAATAAATGTGAAACTTGGGGAACATTGTGTGAGACTTGCTGAATCAGAGGTCAGCGGGGATAATGTAAGCGATGTCGGACACACACAAGACACTGCTGATCTTTCTGCTGTCACCGTCTTCCAATAAATCAAAAGTAAAGGAGAAACCTGCTCCAATAAATATTCATTGTTCCGTCCAGCTCAGGATCAAGATAATCTGGTGTAATTTACAGCTATTATAGTCGAATGAAAGAGAAAATCGAGAGGGTATAATTTACACAAAAAAAAAGGGTTCAGTGTCATAGTTATTCTCTGTGTGACAAAACCGGCGAGTGAATGTTCTTATCAAATCTCGCACGGTGTTAAAATGAGCTCTGGGTCTGAAATTGGATCGCAGGTCCGTCTCCAGGGTCAGCAGCAAAATGAGCGCAGACCTCGTTTTCCTGTCAGGTCCTCTTACTCACACCGTCCTGGTTTTCACGTTGTATTCAAAGCAACTTTTGGAAGGATTTAACAAACAAATCAAATCTTTTAAATTTGTTACCGTACACAACTTACACTAGGAAACAAAACGTATCGTTATAGGTATATAATTTGGATTTTTCTCAACCTATTTTACGATTTTGTCCTAAATTTATGAGAACTTTTTATCTTGTGAGTTGATCTATAGGAGGTCTGATGCTGATTGTGTTACGGAGGTTAAGAGAAAGTCTGTGGTACGAACTTCTAAATCACGAGTCAAACTTGATCACAAAAACCTTGGGGACAAAGTCTTGTTGGTGGTGTGGAAGAATTCTATATTTACCAAACTGACGAAACATCAAATTCCTATCAACCAGATCTACAGTTATTCGATGCCTTTGTACGATTGTTGACTTCCATCATTTCTGTTCCTTATTTTATAATAATATTATATTAATATACATGTATATTTTTACCACAACCACAACAATGCAAACGAGAAAACGTTGACAAAGATTTGAACATCTAAATGCTAAGATGACTCATCTAAGCCAATAAGTTAGATGTTAGTCTTCTGGAATAGGTTCCTATATAGAGACATAACAAGAGTAGATAAAATCAAAAGAGTATTAAAACAATGACAGATTTTAAAGAAAAGTCTGGATTTTTGAAGATTTTCAATGATTCCATATTGGGGGAAAAAACCCTACTTGAATCTCTAATCCTCTTTACTTGAGGTAACCTAGTTAGATTCTTGTTGTTCTTAGTCTAAACCTTCATGATGGTTAAAAAAAAAAGTATCTGATAAAATCGAGTCGTATCTATGGTGATGTTTTGTTATTGTATTGTAATCTTGGACTGTTAATTAAGCTCTACATCTTATTTTTAGAACAAATGTGTAGAACTCGGATAGATCACAACGTTGTTTATGATTAGTCTTAATAACTGAACATGTTGTCGCTATGTTCCCAACTAATTAAAGTCGTGAACGTTTGGTTTTCTTGACAGAAAGACAAACTTGTGACACATTTATTGCATTTCTATAAAAACATGGCTTGGATTGCATCACCTTGTCATCTTGTCATTGAATAAGTAGATTATCTTCAAATCATATTTTTTTTATATATATATATATTCAGTCCTGTGCGAGCTAACTCTCCACCATGGTTCGTTCAACAATACAACCCACAACATTCTTCATTGGATTCATACACTTTGGTCAGAGATTTCAATTTTTCTTTTTAATTAAATTATCTCTTTCTAGATCATGGGTTGGTTAGGGGCCATCTAGTTGAAACAAAGAAGGGATGAAGAAAATGAGTTTCAATATGATGGGAAGTTAGGGAAAATGAAAGTAAAATAAGGTAAATTTGTAATTTCACTGTGAATTACTTTACTAATATGATTTAAATACAGTATAAATGTGTGTGTTTGTATAGATAGATAGAGAATGTTGCCCCGTACTGCACTTTTTCCAAGGCTGTCCTGGATGCTTGGACGCCTGGTGAAGTAAACAAAAATATAACTATACCATACACCGCTTTTATAGAACAACACCTTTTTAAAATATTAATGTCCTTATCTGATGAATTTCAACGTTACTTCCTGCACGGTTTGATTTCTAATGTATGGCATCGTTCAAAGGAAACCCATCCTCAAGGTATCGCGGCGTGAGAAACGACGGCACACGCCATGATAGTTAGTAATTCCACCGTCATTTTGAACGAAACCGCCTTGATGTGTTTCTTGCGAGTGATGATTAATACATCACCTCAACTTCACAGAGCTTTTTAATCTTTTAACCATCATCTGCAGCGAGGTCGGCCAGGATCCCACAGGCTGCAGTCACAATAGGAGGGGAAGCTCTTTCAAGTTCTCGCAAGTTCAGCGCCGGAGTTACTCGGGATCGTATCGCATCAATTTAGAAAGAGAGGGAGTGTTTTAAAGCGGAGGAGAGAGTTTTTTTTCTCGTAAAATGGTTATGTTGTGCAACTAATGTGAGTCTTGTCAGGTGCTTCACAAACCTTGGAAAGTCAGTTTATAAATATAGATATTTAAGTTTTAGATAATGACTCACCAAAGTCTAGAGCAGTTACTGGCATAATAACCAACACTTTTAGCTCCTAGCTGTGGTTAGCGCTTGAAGCTTAGAGCTCTGTCCCAGGTTTGAATCAAAGTTGAAGATTGTAGTTTTTTCTTTAACATTTGAAAGACATGTAGATGTAAACTGAAGACCAGATTGTCTGTGTTTGTCTTTTTGTGTGACGGGTTGTCCTGTGGCAGGCTGGTGAGCTGGCCAGAGTCTTCCCTACCTCTCACCCTGTGTAACTGGGATAGTTTCAATCAATGGTAAAAATGTAATTATAATAAATAAACAATTCATTTTAAATTCAAAGCGATTCGTAATGTGTATATTTCCCAAACTCAGACATAGACCTCTGTACTTTATTTTCAGAAGGACATCTCCGGAGGGAATAAAGTCAGTGTGATCTAATTCAGCTTCAGCTGTAAATTTCCCATTTGACTCTAGTTTATTTAAAAAACTTAATTTCCCCTTCTTTTCTCTCTTTAATTTACAATACAATGTTTTTTTTTGTTTTTTTTTAAAGTCTTATAGAGGGAATTTGCCTGCTTTGACCGATTTCATTTTTGTTAAATAACACCAAAAAAAAACATGGTTTTTCAAGGTCATACTGTGTATAATAAAAGGAATTACTGTTTGGTAAATGATAATATTTGAGTTACTGGACATTGTTTGTCGTTCATTTTTTAAATTACTAAAAATAATGTGTGATTTACTCAAAAATAAACTAACAATGTGGACATATATATAGCAGTTGAATTAACAGTTTTGATCATTTTTAAACACATGTTTCGATTTTCTAATGTATATTTCGTACAATGTCCATATCAACTCACTTATGAGCACTTTTACTTCACTTTACTGTAATATTTACGATAATATTTAACTATTTATTAGCAAGAGTGTAATTTCTGACAGCTTATGAAAGTATGAAACACGGAGGGAAGCCATGAATATGACTTTTAACCCCGGGAAAAAAAAAAGAGAAAAGGTGGAATTTTAAAAACCTACCTCGACGCTGTCAGACTCCGCCATTTTCCTCCGGAGGAGCATGCAGCGGGACGAGTGCTTAAGTCCCATAAGAGCCGACGAAATCCGGACAGAAAATAAAATAAAAAGTCACCTCCAGTCTTCCTCATTCACATCTCACGTCCGACATCTTTCTCACGAGCATCAAGTCCTAGCAGTTGCGGCCGCCATCGTCCCAAACTTTTCCCCTCCACTTGTTCGACCACTGCAGCATCTATCCCGTCCTCGCGGACACGGAGGTCCGGCGGTGAATAAAATAAAATAAAAAAGAAGCAGATATTTGTCAGGAAGACTCGCTGAGATCGATTCTTTCTACCGCATCATTATCGCTAAAAATAGCCTCCGTCGTCACGTGTGGAAAGTCGGTCGCTGTCCAACTGACTGGTGCTGAAAGTTGTGCAGAGATCTGCGGCTGCTTTCTGATCCGCTTCACCTGTTCTGCTGCTGCTGCTGCTGCGGGAAATAAAGAAATAAATGCACCCTCTCACTTCCCCGGCACCCTCCAATCTCTTACAAATAACCAACTATTCGTTCCTCTTTAGCGGGTGTATGTTGAGGAGAGGCCACCCATATTTGCCACCCACGCTCCTCTACACTTGTTCCATTATTCAACACAGAGAGGAGGCTGAGAGCTCAACAGGCATAAGCTGGCATAAGGGATGGAGAAGATGTCCTGCTGCTGCCGTGGAGGCGTCCACACCTTCTGCTGCCACATCAATGAATCACATGACGGGCATTAGTCGCCTGATTCCCGTGGGTGTCGTGCTAAAGATATAAAAATACATTACAGTAAGTTCAAAGGTAGCAATATGTACCATTTTACAAATGCTTATTCGCTTATTGGGCTGTTGGAAAAATTTGAACATGGCGATATATTGGGATTTTCTGTTTCTTTGCTGTACTGTATCATTGTTCGGCATTACTGTATCGATTGTTAACGATTGAGGACGAGAGGATACGGTCGACTCCAGCAGCTTTTAAAGTCGATGTTCAAACATACTTTTGGTTTCAAAACAAATAAAAGTAGACACGACTTTGTCAAGAGTCATGTTAATCTTTGTATCCTTTGTCTTTGTCATTTGTCTTTTGTTCTATGTTCTTTATCTTAGACCTAGATTGTGTCATCTTGTACTTTCTTTTTTATAGAAACTTTGTTTTTTTCTTATTTTTAAATAATTATCGTCACTATTGCTGTGTATTGCTATTTGGAAAAACTTCTATCTATCTATCTATCTATCTATCTATCTATCTATCTATCTATCTATCTATCTATCTATCTATCTATCTATCTATCTATCTATCTATCTATCTATCTATCTATCTATCTATCTATCTATCTATCTATCTATCTATCTATCTATCTATCTATCTATCTATCTATCTATCTATCTATCTATCCATCCATCCATCCATCCATCCATCCATCCATCCATCCATCCATCCATCCATCCATCCATCCATCCATCCATCCATCCATCCATCCATCCATCCATCCATCCATCCATCCATCCATCCATCCATCCATCCATCCATCCATCCATCCATCCATCCATCCATCCATCCATCCATCCATCCATCCATCCATCCATCCATCCATCCATCCATCCATCCATCCATCCATCCATCCATCCATCCACCAACCAACCCCGTGTTTTTATTATAATTTGTTTTTATGTAAAAAAATATTTTTGACAATCTTACATAGGATGGAACTATTATGCCATTATCTTTACTTTTTTATTTTAGACTCTTCCTGTTCTGTTCCTTGTTTCCTCTAGACTGGCGGCGGTTGACAGGAACAGTTCCACACGGTGTGTCACACAGCTGCTGTCTATCGTCCTGACTTAGTATACGCATGACTTTCTACAGAACAGCGTCAGCTCGTTCACAGTTCTGCCTGGTATGAAGTTCACTCACTTCTGGATTTGTGTTCTTGGACATTGAATTATTTCTGGCTCCTTCTCTCGTCGTCTCATCTCTTTATGATCTCTTTATGTTTAGCTTTTTTGTTAAAGACTCTTCTCCTTTTTTTTTTAACCTTTTTCAGTAGTATGTGCGTCTGCTCTCTATTGTTGTCTGGGTTTTTTTGGACTTGAACGTTTGATTTCTTTAAATCACACATGTATTGATTTTACATTTTTGAGTAGTACAATTTACTTTGATCTTTAATTAACGTAATTGTATTGGCTTATTTTACCTTCTATGCATTGTTTTCTGCTCCTGAGTCGTCTTGATAATCTTTTATGACAAGAACTCACATGGTATTTTTTTGGAGAGTCTGCGAGTTTCCATGTGACCAACAAACCACTTTACAGCGGCGGGTCAGATATTAATTAAATATGACGGAAGTACTGAAAGATTTTCTTACCAGAAAGTAAAAGCATTGCAGTTACACTTTTATGACAAATGAGATCACCAGTAACATTATTTTTAATCTTGCGTACTTTAAATCTAAACGTTTAAAATATATAAGGGGTCACAAATGATGTGATTGATTGCAATTAATTAAATAAAATCACATTAAATGTTTCTTTTTTTTATTGCTTTAACGATTTTAAATGTTTAATTAACTGATGAATTTAAATTATATTTTAAATAATTTTGAAAAAGGGATAAACTGTCTTTTAATTTCCTCAAGAATCATTGCAGACACTAAAACCCCTATTTAACACGATCAAACAAATGCAGATTAAAGACCGGATAATTGGCAACTTTTCATTTAATATCATGATAAAATAATGACAAACAATATAAATCCTACCTTGACACACACACGTTGTACAGGTCAGTCAAACAAATATCAGATAATGGTCCAATGTTCTGTCTTCGAATGATAATTTCAGGCTGTTTATCATTTTAGGAGTGTGAAAGACAGTTTGTGATTTGACTATTATCTCTGTGTGATTACCAACAAAAGCCTTGGCTCTCGTCTCATCTCTTTGGTTAGCTACGCTGTAATCTGTTCAATTACCTCCTTGTGTTTCGCTCTGATGTCTATCTCGCTTTCAGGAGACGCACTTTGTTCCATATAAAGTTCTCTCATTTCAATCCTCTAAGTTTTAATACATGTGTTTTAAAGCGGACATCTTTACTCAAACGAAGCGGAGCTACTGTGTAAATTCATCTAAAACTCAAATCCCAAGTGGAACACACGTGCAGCAAATTTGTCAAAACTGTCCGTCTGACTCGTTTCCTCTGGTATTTTCGGTGGCACTTTTTCATTAAGGCAACATATTGGATGTTTGCGAAAGTCAACTTTTTTTTCTCTCCAGTTTAAATTGGATTTTGTAATTTTCTCATCTGTTTACTCCGGGAGTTTGGCAGTGAAATAAATGTCAACCTCTGTTTCAGTTTCGCTGACTCAGGAGTCAAACACACCAAGACTTGCATCAAGTAAAAATAAAAAGTTTTTGAAGAAAACCTTTTTTTTCTAATTCATTGGCATATACAATTTTGTTTAACAGCTTTTTTAAGTTTGATATACATGTCGTTATGTAAGGAAATTGAATTAAAAAAGATGTTATCTATTTTAAGTTAT
Source organism: Callionymus lyra (assembly GCF_982586985.1). Lineage (NCBI taxonomy): Eukaryota > Metazoa > Chordata > Actinopteri > Syngnathiformes > Callionymidae > Callionymus > Callionymus lyra. The sequence goes on along the minus strand of NC_141825.1, from coordinate 20,624,637 downwards.
TCATAAATCCTAATTTTTTAAATAATAATTTAAGTGATGTACAATGTTATTACATGTTTAAAATTCCACATATAACCTTTAAGAATGAGCCATTCGTTATGTTATTATTATTATTATTATTTATTATTATTATTTTTTTAATTATTAAGGAAGCTAATGAGATTGAAAAACATATTTTTAAATACACCAAAATTCGAGTACATCCAAAACTAAAATACAATTTTATCCTGAATGAATAAATTATCCAAAAAAAGAACATCTTTCACTCGCACTTTATTTTATACAAAAGTTGACAGCAAGTCATCCCTTCTTGAAATGTCACTGTCATTCTATATTCTCTAGACGGCTCATCACTCGAGCGTCTTTGTGTTTGCACACAGCTAACAGCTACACCTGACAAATCCTCTTTAGCCCCTGAAGCCAATTATTGTCACCTTCCTGTGCTTCTCTCTTCCCTATCGTGGTTGACTCTGGATTTATTCTGTCGCTCGAAAAAGCTTTCAATTTCTCAGCAAGTGGAAGCTTCATATGTGAAGCAGTTTAAATGCCATATTTGTTTTAATATATTTATTTAGAGATGTCAAAAGCTGTGCACCATAGCAACCATCCTTTGGGTAACTTCTTATTCTTTCTGTTTAAATATACTTAAGCAGGTTTCTTCACAAACTGTAGACACACAAAGCTGGTTCTTATCCTTCCCACTAAACTCAAGGATACCTGGAAGACTTAAACTAATTAGGCATCTTCCCTCTGATGGTTTCAGACTTGGAGGAGCTGTTAGGTACCCGGGTCACATCATTATTGCTGCTCCGGTCAAGGTCTAGTCAATCCAAAAGGACTTCATTATCCACTGTAAATAAAAGATGTATATTTGAGGTTACCTGAAAAACTTTGAGGTAGAAGTTGTAGTATACATAGTAACAGAGTAGCTGGTGTAGTTTGGTACCCAATATGCCAAGGTTTTTTGTGCTGTCCCGGTAAATTAGTCATAAATTAGGCACAATAGAACTCTCTAGATATTTTTTACATTGAAATTCATCATGCAAATTTTCCTGGGCAACTTGTGGTTGCTGCCCATTTGACCACCAAATTGTGGATCTTAAGCGGCTGTTGCATTCATTTCCATCATTGGTTGAATATAGAGAGTACCTTTTGAAGCCTCTGGAAAGAAACAAAAACGACACCAGAAAATGTAATTTTCCCTTTTTTCTTGACACCAGAAGGCAACAGGGCTAGAGACACTTCCGTTTTCAAGACAATTTTAGGAGTCTGAAACAAGCATGTTCAACCTAGATGGTGCTTTTTTAATGTGATGAAGTCGCCTGTCTTCAGTTATTTCATCAGACCATGTGCCACTGGGCATGTTATTCCACCTTTAGGGTTTGTAGGGTTTGGAAGATTGCTTTCTTTCCATCTTCGAAATGATCTCTCAACTTCATGGGGACAAATGTAACTCACCTGAAGCATACAGACACACATGGTTTTCTAGAGACTAATTTACCTACCTGTTAGAAGTTTACTTTGTAGTTAATATTACAAAAAAACAGCTACATGTACAGCATGTATATGGATTTTTTATGATTGAAATGATACACAATAAAACAAATACCTCGTTGGCTCCCTGCAACTTGATTGAACTTGTTGTCTTCTTGTAGCAAAACATATATGGACTTTATTAATCCCTCTGGCGAACCCTTAGGGCAGGGGTGTCAAACTGGTCCAGAAAAGGGCCAGGGTGGTGTAGGTAACCTGATTGGTTAACTCATGTGTGCTTGACTAGTTGAAACAAAAACCTACCCCACCCTGGCCCTTTCTGACACCCCTGCCTTAGGGTAATTGGGTTTCAAGTAGAAAGCAGAAGCAAAAGTTTCATAAGAACAAAATTAAAGTGCAGTAAAAAGACCAAAGTGCAAGGGATGACAAAGTGCAAATATGAACAACATAGATAAAAGGAAATAAGAACAAGAAGGGGATACAAAGATTAACATGGAATAACATCATCCTTTCACTCCATTCCTGCCCCCATACTTATAAAGTGTAATTGTACATATACAACAAGAATAAATGTTTTCACTTATGAAACAACAGCAGTTACACAGAATGTGTAGCAATTACCATATTTTTTTAATCCCACTTCATAGACATTTGGTGAATAATCTTGGTTAAATCTGATATTTGTCTGGTCATTTCCATCAGTAAGGCTCCACTGAGACCTTTATTCTCATCAACTAGTCCTGGAATAAGTCCAAGATGAAGCCCAGATTCAGGCACAGTGAATATTTCACCTCTGAATCTAACCTTGTCTTTTGGTTGTCTTTGCAAGGCTATTACAATTTCATTCCTTCTGGTAGAAAATATACCTTCCTACTCTTTGCTCTTGCTTTCAGAATCAGAATCAGAATCAGAAATCTTTGTTGCCATTATTAGTGGAGAGGATCCACCAATTAGGAATTTTCATTGGTCAATTGTGCAAAATCAAACATTAAGCTATAAACATAATACAGTAAAGTTCACCATTTTGCTACTTACAAAGTGCAGTTGTGGAAGTGTGGAAAATTAAAACAGGTTTGTATGCACGAGTCTTTGTTTGTAGAGGGGAAGAAGGAATTGTTGTGGCGGAAGGTTCTGGTCCTGATGGAACGCAGTCTCCTGCCTGATGGCAGAGGTGTTAAGAGTCTGTGACCTGGGTGAGAAGGGTCGGCTGTGATCCGACCTGCAGGTCTCCGGGTCCTGACGACATACAGGTCTTGAAGGGATGGAGGTTTACAGCCGATCACCCTCTCAGCTGTGTGCACAATGCGCTGCAGTCTGGCTCTGTCCCTGGTGGTGGCGCTGGCGTACCGCACAGAGATGGATGAGGTGAGAATGGACTCGATGGTGGCTGTATAAAATACTGCACCAGCATCTAAGTCTGCAGAAGGTGTTTCTTCAGCTGCCGCAGGAAGAACATCCACTGCTGGGTTTTCTTGGTGAGGGAGATGATGGTCTGCTCCCACTTGAGGTCCTGCGAGATGGTGGTGTCAAGGAAGCAGAAGGAGTCAACGACGGGGTGGAGGCGTCAGCGATGATGTGGGTCGATGGTGGGGCTGTGACTTTCCTGAAGTTGAGGATCATCTCAACAGTTTTCTGGGCGTTCAGCTACAGGTTGTTGCTGATACACCAGGACACCAGCCGATCTACCTCCCTCCAGTAGGCGGACTCATCCCCGTCAGAGATGAGTCCAATGAGGGTGGTGTCGTCTGAAAACTTGATTAGGTGAACAGACTGATGGCTGGATGTGCAGCTGTTGGTGTACAGGGAGAAGAGCTAGGGGGAAAGTACACAGCCTGGAGGGGATCCAGTGTTGAGGGTCCGATGGTCTGAGACAGTTGTGCCGAGCCTCACATGCTGGCTCCAGTCCGTCAGGAAGTCTACGATCTACCTGCAGAGGGAGTCCGGAACGTTTAGCTGGTAGAGCTTGTCTTTGGGCAGAGATGGGAGGATGGTGTTGAATACAGAGCTGTAGTCCACAAACAAGATCCTGGCATCCGTTCCTGGGGATTCCAGATTCTGTAGAACGAAGTGGAGGGCCAGGCTTACTGCGTCATCTACAGACCTGATGGCTCTGTAGGCGAACTGCAGTGGATCCAGGAGGGGGTAAGTGAGGGTTTTGAGGCAGGGCAGTACCAGGCGCTCAAAGCATTTCATGACTACAGACGTCGGCGCCACCAGCCTGTAGTCATTCAGTCTCGTGATCCTGGGTTTCTTGGGAACAGGAATGACATTGGAAGATTGGAAACAGGACGGAATGTGACAGGACTTCAGGGACGTGTTAAAGATGTCAGTGAACACCGGAGTCAGCTCACTGGCACAATGTTTCAGAGTGGACAGGGAAACAGTGCCGGGAACACCGGAGTCAGCTCACTGGCACAATGTTTCAGAGTGGACAGGGAAACAGTGCCGGGCCCAAGCTTTCCGGGGGTTCAGCTTCTTGGACTCCCTCTCCAGGATTCATAGGGCTGGGGGGTGGTGTCTGCCTGTACTGTCCTTTGGTGGAGTGGCCACAGCGGTGTTGTAGGGGGAGGAGGTGGTGGAGGGGAAGATCAGCGAGGTGTCGGAGACCACAGAGGTGTCGAAGGTGTTGAGTGCAGACAGACGGTCAAACCAGGAGTAGTGTGTAGTAGTGCTCTGAGGGAGGGCGAGATTGTTCAGGGCTGGGGGGGCTCGAGGCTTGTAGTTGGTAATGCTCTTCAGCCCTTTCCACACTGCTGCAGAGTCATTGGTCAAGAACTGCTGTTTGAGTCTATTTGAGTTTACAACTTTAGCATCCTTCAACTCCTTCCTAGAGCGGTACTTCAGCTCCATGCAGCGGTTCTTGTCTCCGTTCCTTTGAGCTGCTTCCTCCTCACGTCGAATCCAGTTGGTTGTCTTAGGTTTGAACCAGGGTTTGTCGTTGTGTTAACACACCCTGGTGCGCGTTGGCATAATGCACTTCTCACAGTAGCTGATCCATGACGTCACAGTGTCTGTGTACTCGTCCAGATTGCTGGAAGCAGCTCTGAATACCTCCCAGTCCGTTGTCTTCAAACAAGTGCTCCTGCACAGCTTCATCAGACCAGATCTTATTTTTCCTCACAACGTGCTTGAAGAGCTTCAGTCCCCGTCTGTAAGTGGGGATAGGATGGACCATCATGTGATCTGAGAAGCCGAGTGCAGGGCAGGGGGATAGCGCGGTATGCAGACGTGTAGCAATGATCCAACATGTTCTCCTCTCTGGAGAAATAAATGGTCTTAGCTCCTCTTTCAGCAGCAAAGACGCCTCCTTTTTTGTTTACACAATAAGTGCCTTGGAGGTAGAGACTTCCTGAATTGATGCTACATAACAAGCCTCAATGTTTAATCAATCAAAGCAGAGTGGGCAATAAAGGTCCAGTATCTATTTAAGACACACTCAAATCAAAACATTAGTTGCCCTTTACCACTAAAGGTTACCCCTTCTTTCACTGAGCCTGTCTCCAGTCTACGGAAACTGTGACTACTGGTGAGCAAAATGAAACCCTCCTCTTGCTCATCCGACCTCCTTCCATGTAGGCTCTTTATTACTATACTGCTCATTTGATCCAACTGAGCCCCAGAGGCTGAACAGCTTAGGTTATCGCTTGCTAGAAATCAAACTACGGCTCACTTTAAACACTTTGCAGCTTAATGTGGAAAAAAACTTTGGTTATTGCGTCTGCTAATAAGGTTGCAGGGTTGAGTCAGTACTTGGGGGACTTAAGCCGGTCTGTCAAACTGAGAAATCTGGGTGTTGGAATTGAGACATGTCTCTATTTCAACACTGCAGAAAACTGACCAAAAAATGTTTGAGAAAAATCTCTAAGCTTAGGAAAATGATGTCACACCACCATCTGGAGCTTATAATCCATGCGTTTGTGTCTTCTCGTTTAGACTATTGTAACAGTTTTTTAGTGTCTAAAAAAGAAGGAGCTGTCTCGCCTGCAGTGGATACAAAACTCTTTTTTGTTTTGTCCCGCTCTAGTAGAAGAACTCATATTTCCCTGATTCTTAAAACTCTCTACTGTCTGTCAGTTTCTTTCAGGAAGAATGAAATACTCTAAAAAAATAAATCGGGTTCTTTCTTTTAGATCTATGCATGGTCAGGCTCCTCCTTACATCAGTGATCTGATCCAGCCTTACACTCCAGCTCAGGCTCTGAGGTCGGTGGATCAGAATCTACTGATGGTTCCTGAACACGGTTCAGGACCAGAGGAGAGAAATCCTTCCAGACTGTTGCTCCTAAGCTTTGGAACGATCTTCCTCTCTCTCTCTGTGTTTGATGATCTACTGACTCCTTCAAGAAACATCTTAAGACATTTTTATTTGTGGTTTTCCCTGATTTTCTGGAACTCCTGTGTTTGTCTTATGTGTCTTGGCCTTTTAAAGTTCATATTTTAACTGGTTTTTGATTGTTGAAGCGCTTTGTGACCCTGCTCTAGAAAGGCGCTTTACTTACATACTTACCTTTAAGATCTATTAATAGTCAAAATACACTTGAGTCTGATCTTTGTTTTCTGTTTATTTTACAGCATTTATCTTTCGTGGTGGCCTTGGCTGCTGATGTCTTTGATCGTAACTGGGGGAGCTTCATCATTTTGTCGGAATAACTGATGTATCCCCTGGTGCACATTTTTGGAAGTATTTTGATTCTTATCGAGAGCCGGAGCTTCCTATGACGCCTTAAGCATCAAGTCATGATGTGATGATTGACAGATCAAAGGTTTTGTTGGCAGTGGCACTAAGCTGTGTGTGTGTGTGTGTGTGTGTGTGTGTGTGTGTGTGTGAGCACACTGTGACTGGTTTAATAGAAGTGCTGAATTGAAGACAAACTCTTTCTGCAGACTTTAAATCAGAACATCATTAATACTTAAATCTTATCTTCTAATGATTTTAATTTAGTTTTCTTATTTAATGGATCATTACTGCAGGACAAGCTTCTGTTACGTTCTAGTTGAACCCCACATTAGCCAAATTAAACGTATCATTCTCCTTCAGACCATTTACTTTCCGGGAGGATACTGGTTTCTGCTACTCATTATCAGCCGCTAGGCCTGACACTTGGTTGGACGGGTCCATGTCTCTGGATAGGGATCAAATACAGTCAGTCAAATCAAAGGACTTGGTTCTTGCTTTGAAGAGCCTTGGCGGACAGTTTCGGGGAGCCTGGCACATGCAAACCAAAAACACACAATTTGCTAATTTAGGCCAAATGTCTGTTCTGGGGAGATTTGTTGTTATTTTAACATTGGTCATTATGACACTGATTTATTTGTATTTTTATTCTAGTGGCTGTGAAACAAAAAACCTAAATTATCCTAATGTTTTATCTGAATCAAACTTACAGTTTTCTGTGGGAAGAAAGACGTTGGACTTTTGCACGCGATTATGATTTCCTATGTGCTGAAATTGTGTCAAATTGTTTTTAAATAGAGGGTAAAGGAACAATTCACCTTTTTCAGTTCCATGTAAATGAAATGCAGTAGAAACTCTGCCTCCTGTATGTTACAGACCTGGATGTAAGGTAATCGCAATGTCTTTTCATCTCTCTCCCTTTTGAAGTGTCTTTGCCCATTCAGGATATGATAGGATAGATGGGAAGGTAAAAGCAGGGAGAATATAACATAGCTGTCAACACACCCATATGGAGGAAGAAATAAATCAAAACGAGAGAGCATTGAAGTAAAGAGACACAATCACAGATAATACTGGAAAAGCTTTTTGCACCAGGGAAACTAATGAGAACTCACTATTCTCAAATGAATGGACCAGGAGATGGGATGATCTTACACTGCGGACTGGAACCTGTAACCGGTGACTGCAGGAGTGTTGGTTGTTCATTGTTGTTATTATCTAAGTGAGAAAACAACAGAAGGGAGGGACACAGATGGAAGTAACAAAATAAAAGCTAATGAAACGTTTGTTTGGGTTTGTTGTTTTATCTTCCTGGTAACTTCATTCATTGTTGCAAAGCAGTTTGGTTGATACCTGGACACAGGGTTTCTGGGCCACCTATTTTGTTGGGGACTTCTTGTTACGTTTGTCAACTTAAATAGAAATAAGCGATGCTCCAACAATCTATTACGACTTTAATAACGTTTCCCAATTGCAGTTACAATAGTTGCACGGCTGAAAACGCCACACTTACTGTTTATATAACTGGAAGAGGACAAATTCAGAGCTTGAACCTACTTCCCACTTGTCCTCCTCTTTCCCGTTGCACTTCTTTTGAGCTCCTCTTTAACCAAACCTCCTGCAGTTGTGACGCACTCCAGGGAGGAGATCCATATTTAATGACCCGCAAGAAGCACTGGACGCTTGTAAATGGGCCACTATAGGATCCAGCAGAACAGACTCATTTAAATGCCCCGCAGATATTTTAGGAAGACAGCAAAAACAGTATGAAAGTGTACAACCATGACCCAGAGGGAGAATCATCAGAAAGACTTTGAGTGCACCTCAAGTCTAAGAACACCACAAGGTTGGACTTGTTTGCTGTTTACTTTTAGTGACCATTTCTAGAACCTCGAGGACTTCTAACTCATGAAAGTATTGTTGTTGTTGATTTCAACACTGTGTGGGTCTTTATTCTCTTCTTTATTTCCAAAGGATTAAAAAAATGGCATCAACTAATACGACAATATACTGTAACTGTCCAAGTTGTATCTTTCAATGGAGTCTGAATATATAGAAGAATCAACCCAGAATGATCTGTATAATTTGCTTTTTATACTTGTCGCCCACATACAAACACAATTATCCATGTGGTAATTGTTGGATATAAAAATAGTTAATTACCACATTAGGAGGCTGATGAGCTTCAGGGATCTTCTGTGGTGATATGAATCTAACCTGGCCTCAGTCTGCAAAACTATCCTGAGGAAATTCAATGACCCATAAAGTACAAAAAACAACCAAATTCATTCATCGTTTCTAAAAATTGTTCGCTGGAGCCTTAAGCCCCATATTTGATCAACATATTTCATTCAGTAATAAACCTGTGATCTCTACAACACATGAACCCTTTCAATGATGAATCCAAAACAGTTTCCATTTTGGAAAAAATAAAAGTATGGAATGTGTTTTCATTGAAGGTTTTCTTTGTGCAGCAGCCTTGTAATTCTAATGAAATCTCAGCCGGTGAGGCCTCACTGAGGGAAGACGGATCCTCAAAAAGTCGATGTTTACCAATAAAATGGTGCCGAGAAAGGTCTCTGTCTCTTCTTCTGTTTCCGTAGCAAACATTAGCTTTAGTGATATTAAATACGTTTTTGAAGCCAATGTGCCTCCACACATTTCTTTTATGCTATTTACATTTTTGCAAAATATCAATGGTGAACCAAGCAAATGGAAGTTCATAGTAAACTAGGGGGGACAGAAGGTCCAGGACAAAAGGCAGGAAGAAGATGCAGAGATGGATCTAAAGAAAAGAAAGTGTCACAACGTATATTTGATTTATAACTAGAAACCCAGCGGGTCACCTAAATCTACTTCCTGTTTTCTCTTCGCTTTTCATTCATGGGATTTGAATTAAGATCTGGAGTAGAGCCTATTACTTAATATTTAACCAAAAAAGAATTGTAGACCTTTGTGACATTATTATTAATCCAGTTCTGTCATCATCATTGATACAAACAATATTACTATTGATGAAAACCTGATGTGTCTGACATAGCTAAGGTCGGGTCAGAGATTCTCCAAAATTGCACTTCTTCTGGTTTTGCTGTGGTCGGTCCTGACAAAGCACATGGTTAAAGTGGTGATTGATGGTTGACAGGGTTGGACAAGGACAAGTGTGCAAGACAGAAAATGTCTAGAAAAGACTAGAAGACTTAAAGACTAGAAAAGCCCAGAGCGTGTAGATTGCATGTCTTATCTGGAGTTCTGGCTCAAAAAAGTTCCAATGTTGTTGTTTTTTTCTGGTGGATATTCGCTGCGCTTGTATTCTTTTGATGAAATTCCAGATTTCTTGTGGCATCTGATACCATTCCTGAGTTACTGCCTTTCAGTTTCACCTGCACCTCAAGGATAGAAACCCTTTAGCCTTCTTCCTATTACTGTTTATGCTCACCATCCGTCAACAGAACTGCTTTTCAGGGAGTGGCTGTTCGTCAGGGTATGACAGCAACATTCATGGTCCAAGGATGGAAAAGCTGTAAACTGATAATCAGGTCACTAACAGATCCTGACTACATCATGGAGTGGCGAACACGAGGGGCTATACAAAGGACCATCGGACAATTCCCAAAGTACTGCAGATCAGGAGAAAGACGTATTTTCATATAATTCTGTTTCTTTTTAGAGTTATAGGCAAAAATACCATTTTAATTCAGTGACTGATGCTTAATTGTCTTCATCTTCATCTTTGCCCAAAAGGACATTTAACAACATCCACATACATCCATACTGTACTGTCCATCATGTATCAAACTTCAACTAGAGGAATTGTTCAGGTAAAATATGCAAAAACAATTTTGTATTTTAAGCTTGATTTCAATGGACTCTGCTAGGCTAGCTGCTAGGCTAGCTGCTAGGCTAGCTGCTAGGCTAGCTGCTAGGCTAGCTGCTAGGCTAGCTGCTAGGTTAGCTGCTAGGCCAACATCCTACACCGACAGAAAGTCCTCTGGGTAAATCGTGGGCGCTATAGTCTATAGTCTACTCTATATATGCTTCATTAAAATGACTTCAAATTACATTAAATTTGCCTTCAACTCCGAAATAGAGAATGGATTACTCTGAAAATAATTCTAAACCTAAGTCAACATTTTTGGTGAACTATCACTATCACTTTTTTAGGAATTTGAGACCTTTCTGGGGCCAAAAACTTGCGCAGAAAACATGGTTTTGAGGTTAAAGTCATTTTCAGTCTCACCTGGTTAATTCCTAATTCGATATAAATTCTTAAATAATTTCAGAATCTTTTGTGGTAAAGAAATGGGCGTCAAATCCTCCCAATTTTGCTAGCTTGTGTAAAAATAAAACAACCATACAGGAATCTCTTTATGCCTAATGGGGGATACTGGTCTTAAGACTATTAATACCTTTCCCCCACTAAGTGATGGATCTTCGCTGAACCACTTACAATCAGCGTTTAACCCACAGTAGCTAAAGTAACATCAATGAAAGAATGTCATCAAAATAAGGGGTTGTTCCCTTCTGAAAGAAAAGACCCCAATTAACCCACCAACATTTAAGGAAGAACATATCTGCTTTTATACAGTCGGTTGGCAGGAAAAATATTTTCTGTTTTAATATTATATATATTTTTAATTATCTGGCAGTTCTTCAATGACTCTTTTTAAAACATTTGGCTCAATGTCTACTTCTGCAATTGGTGTGAAAATACGGCTGCTATTTCGGCTTCAGTAGGTGTGTGTTCTTGGCAGCCAGGCTATTGATGATGGTGAGGTTACATCACTTAACAAGTGGAGTTAAATTAAGACCAGGACGATCTCTAATCATCTGTCCTAACGGTACAAGCTGAAAAGGTACAAGAAAAGATTAGCCTCTAAATGAACATGTGTATTACATCTACTTAGTCGAGGAAATAATGCTACAAAAGTCCAGCTACACTGGTGAAAAAAGCAGTATTGGTAGAACCTCTTTTTACTCTTGCATCGTTCAGCTCTGCTCAGATTTGGATGAACGTATGAGGAATGAACAGATGTGTCTATACATTTCTAAGATCGCTAGCGCAAGACTTTCAAGCTCATTTCACGTGTTTACCGGAGCTTGACAAAGCTGCAGGCGTTCACTATGTTTGTTATGAGTCGGAAAAAGTCATTTAGCGCAACGCGTCTGTAATCCAATCTTTAGTGTTGTGTCCTCAGGACTTGAACATTCCTCTCTGAGATTGAACACAGCGGATCGAGCCTTGTGTTGATCCAAACTCTGGATTTTTCTGTACCTCAGAGTTTTAACGTCTTTGCGATATTATTAATATATTGTTCCAACCTTGATCCTGATGTATGCCGTCGACGTCGACCTTCGTTCACCGGACTCCAACTGCCAATCCCTGTTTGGTATGCAGTGGCGTGGAGGGCGATAAAACCACACATTGCAGGTGTCGTCCTCCGGAGGGCATCCTGTCAATGTAAAGGCGGAAATCTCATTGGTTTCTGAGCACCAATTGATATTCATTAATCGCACATCTGGAGGACATGACAGATGGATGGATACTCCGGAGAATGCAGGCCCGAACTGTCTCTTCATTACCTGACTTTCCATCAGTAATAAGCGTCGGCCCCTGTGGGACTAGATTAATTATAGCCTGGCGTCCCATGAGCACGTTAGATCAGGGTCTAAAAATGGTCAAAGTAGCTCCATTAATCAGTTGTTTTTGTTTGCTTGTGGACGAATATAGCAGCGATGTGAAGCTTAATTACAGATTTGAAAAGTAGGACGTTTCACCTCGAGATAGAGGCATAAAAAATGTTTTTTGAATAAAAGTACAATTACTTATACAAACATCATGATTTAGAGTCCTGAATCAAGTGTTAAGCAAATTATTCACTTAATCACTTTACCCACCGTAATGCTATATAAAGAGGAAAAGTTATTTTAAAAAGTATTTTTAAAAATGGTATTTTTCCAACTATAATGTAAAAAAGGTAGATATAGGAGAATCTTACTTTGAATAATACTTAAGAAAAAAATATAGAAATATTTGCACCAAATATATATACATTTTCATGTTACTTTATTGGTATTCAAAAGCACTGAATATATTTTTATTGGAAAAATATTTGTTCATTTTGGATGTTACAGTTACTTATGACCGGCATCAGTCAATATGTCCTCCGTAGCTTACAGAACAATCATGGCGATGACTGAGGACGAGAGGATACAGATGACTCCAGCAAATTTAAATGTCGGGCGGATTTTAGTTTTCAGTTCTATTATTTTAACCAAAAGAAAGTTGAACAAAATGTAACTCAATTCTGTTCTGAAAAATGTATGGAAATATATTGTGAGATTATTGTATCGCTACAGCCTTTCCTGCAGCATCTGTGTGCTGTCCTGAGTCTGGTTCCCTTGAGGTTTCTGCCTAAAGGACAATGTTACTTCTGTTCACACTTTCACTAAGCTTTTCTACAACAGCAGGACTTATTGGTCCGTCAATAAATCCGTTTTACCAGTTCACGGCCCGACTCGATTTTGAAAAACTCATCTAATTTCAGTCAACAAACCCGATGTAATCGCGTTGGACAAAAGTACAGACTCTCTGGAGTCGTCCTCTTCAAGCTTCATTAACATTGAGTGTCCTTTTATTGATTTTGGGGGGGAACTGTCTTTTTATATGAGGATGCTGTGTACCGAGTTAAAGTAGACTCACGTTTCGTGCCCTTATCTGTAATGAATCATTCTTGCAGAGGTCAGCGAGTTCGCCAGTAGACGATGTGGACACACAAATGCATCTTTAAACACTATAAATATTTGCAAAAAAAACACAAATAGAAGCTGAATGGTTGAATTACAAATGCCTGTGGATTGAAGAAATTACAAGAGATAGTTGTAAACTAAAGTAACAATTGCTGCACCAGCAAACTGAATAGGTCTGTGGTTTAAGTCCAGTTTGAGACATTTCCCTGTGTGTTTTTACAAGATTCATTGGATAAATTAGATGAAAAATGTAGAAATTTTAGATCATTTGTTCCTTTTCAGTTGTGTGATTTACCTGTCCAGGTATTCTCACCTTTAATCGTGTAGAATTAGGACAATAACAAGAAAAATCTGATTTTTTTGAAGGGACTTGGAACTTTTCAAGTGTGGGTCTGACAAAAAACTTTAAATTAACAGTAAACATAAGATAAAGACAACTGAAATGTATTTAATATACTTCTGATAAACGGAAAGAGGACTGAAGGAAAGAACGTTGGAAAAAATCAAATTGCACAGGACTGGAATCATTTTAAATTATTCATTAATACTGTTATTTATTTATTTTATTTCCAACCTGTTGTTTTGTCTCTTGCACTGCTTTAACCTGGGAACTTCTTCAAGACAATTTTATTAAGTTACTTAGCAAAAATGCGGTTTTGGGTGTTTCTTTATTGTTTTTAATCTAAAAATGTATTGCATACTTAAACTTTATATTTGTCAAAATATGAACACGGCGTGGAGAAACATCTTTATATAGAGAATATATATTTTCAGTCTTTATTAACAGACCTTTATGAAAAGACAAAAAAGTCAGTCAACATGAGGTGCTCGTATATATCAACAAACAAATAGAGTCAGTCTGTGTTTTGACAGTAAAGATTTACAACATGCGTGGATTAACGATGTGTCGTTCTGAACTCAGCGAAGGCTCGGAGTGATCGCTGATCACAGAAGATGATGGACAACCAACCTTTGTATTGAATTTGACATTCAGAACAGGGAGGTCACGGACTCCTCTTTGGCGGTGATTTACCGAGTTCTCGAGTTTCCCCTCCTGTTTTCATTTAAACATCTTCCCGAATGGCTGCCATTGATCTGCCTCGGCCACACAAAAGAAACCATCCTGTTGTTTCATTCAAGATCAGACCGGTGATGTAAAGCCTTTCTTGAAGAGCCGATCATTTATCCGGACGCATCAAGATGCCGCTCTTAAATCCGATCCTGGCTTTGTGAGCCCGGATGATAAAGGCTAACGTCCCTCCTAGATCACTCTTCTCATAAAGGCGGAGTGGATCTTCTGAATCAACGCTGGCAGCTCCAAGGACACCTGACCTCACGTCGGCTAAAAATAAGTTGATATTTCCTCCTCTGGTGACAGTTTAAGAGCTTTGGGACCACGTCGATGACTGGAGCTGAGCTGATAAGGATGCTGGGATATTCAAGTCCTTCTGAATGAACCCAATAAAACACCATTAGGGCCATTTATCTTCGTCGCTTGACTGGAAAATCCATAATGAAAATGTTGTGACAGCTCCTCTGAACCACACTGATGGTGTTAGGCAGGTGAACATCATGTGTCCAGTCAAGGTTTTATCTTTCTTAGAGAAACTTCACTGACTTGTGGAGTCTGTTTTTAATCCTGTGTTTGTTTCTTTCATTGAAACAATCCATTAAATAAATGTTTTTGTCAGCGAGGGTTCCATTGATGCATGAAGAATCTCTAATAAAAGAGGAACGTTTGGAATAAATGATGTTGGTGCTGAAGGTCCAAACTTGTAAAGCTTGCATCAGTACAAAATCACTCTCAGATCTTTTTTTTATTATCCTCCACTCGTCACAGCAACAGGTTCCTTTCTTTACAAAAATCTGGAGAGTTCTTGTGTGTTCTGTTCAGCGCCTCTTTCATTCGGGTTTATTTATGGCTCTGCATTGTCTGTCGGCCTGGCAGTGAGTGCAAGAGGTTGTCTATCACTGTTAGGGTAGAAACACAGGCAGACTTTTCCTCAGTGATTTCAGGATACATTTTTGTTTTTAAATGTGTTTCATATGGAAGTCTTGCCTTTTTCTCTTTGTGTTTCCCTCAGTCACTTGTTCAAATTTGAAATGCTGCTCCTGTCGTTTTGTTGTCATTCAAATAGTGATTGACGTTAAATATTGTTGTTGTTTTCTATTCTCCTTTATGTTTCATAAATGAGTGAACGGAACTTAATATTATTCATTTTATTCATTGAACATTATAACATGTTATTTGTTGTCTTGTGCATTTCCTGATTTATTTTTAAAGTCCTGTGCTTTGTCTCAAATTGCATACTTCTTTTAGTGCACTGGCAATTAGTGTGCATCAGTATAGTGTACGTACTAACTAGTATGCATATTCCCGACAGATAGTATGTCTCAAATCAAACTCTGCAGCTACGCACTAACCGGAAATGACGTGACAGCTTCTTCTTCTACTATTTAACGATGATTCCATTAGCTGTAGGAACACTATCGGCGACACCTGCTGGCAGCACGTTTTGCAAGTTATATATATATATATATAAAACGTCAACGTCACTAAGATGCACTACATTTCGCATACTAAGAATTAAGAAGCACTTACGCACTAAAAATACTAACTTTGAGTACACAAGTATGCGATTTTGAGACACAGCTCAGGTGTTGTCAGCCATTTACTTCCCCTCTCTGCCAAAAGTTGAATAATAATCAGTCACCTGTGCTGTGTCCTGATGTATCTAACCCCACCCCCAAACAGCCTTCAGCGCAAGATGTCCAAAAGGTTGCAGGTTCAATCCCAGCTCCAGACAAGCTTGTGTCGTTGTGTCCCTGAGCAAGACACTTTACCCTGATTGCTCCTGATGGTAGACTTGGTGCAGGTGTGCAGCCTACTCCCATCAGTATGTGTGAATGGCTGTCAAAAGCACTACAGAATTTCCCCTCGCGGGACAAATAAGGGATTCTAAAAAAAAAGAAAAAAAAAGATAGTCTTCGTCATACCTTGTGTGGTAAGATTTCTGCCCTTCAATTTTGTTTGATTTGGGTTTTTTTTGCCTGCTTTATGTGTGTGACGCTTCCTGTATTTGGATTTAAGTTTCTTCCTACTGGTCTCTCTACCTTTTCCCCGCTTCCCCCTTTTTTTGCAACTGGATTCACTTTCACCTTTCCTGACAAGAAAAAAACAACAAAAAAATTGTACAAAAGTCATCATTCATCTTGTAAAAGAAAATATCATAGAAGGTCCGTTATGTAATTTTGGAAAGTATAGGTTGGTTTTATATATATATATATATATATATATATATATATATATATATATATATATATATATATATATATATATAAATCTTGGCTAGCAAGTATTTATTTTTGTAAAGCTTTTACAATGTAGTTTGGGATTTAATCTAAAGTTTTACATGTTCTTTTGATGTTACGTGTTACAGAGTATTTTTAAGCGTAACAGATACTTCCTTATTACCTTCAAAGAGCAAAGGAATTAAATCAGATTGTGTTTTAACTTTTCTGCTTGAGACGTTGCCTCTTGGAAGAGTTTGATTTGACTCTGAGTCCGTCATTAAAAAAACTAAAACATTTGTTATAACCAGAGCAGATCAGTAATACTGCAGTATATATCAGTAACCTTATATTAAATAGTAATCTAGTATAATTGCAAAAATGAAATGTTTTTGACGTAAATGTCCGAAATCTTAAATGTGCATTTACAATGATGTTCAATGAACAGTTTTTGCTCCTCGTATCAGAGTTCACAAAATACTCTATTGGACAAAACTATATAGTAACTATAAAGCCTTGATGGTGTAAGTAGACGGTGTTGACGACAGGAAAAGAAGGAGCTCCGAGTCTCCAATCCTCTCTAATCAGGTTTAACTCCATCCGACTGAGAGGCAAGAGATGATGGGCTGTGATTTCTCGAGGCCAGCGCTCAGACTCTGAGTGTTTCCTCTTCCCTCGATACCTGCTCCGGCCACTGCTCTTTGTTGTAACTTGATTAAGGCTCATGGAGACTCTTTGAAGCTGCTTCCCAAACACACACGAGCAGGATTGCAGGAAATTGATCTCAACCAAGACCAGATGTCACGTTTACCGATGAAGCAAATGGACATTGATTTCTCCACGAGGCCGTTTGGGCGATTTTTAAATCTAAATATTCAACGAAAGAGCTTAAACATCTTGACCTGGTTTATTGAAATTCACTTTGGTTTGTTTCCAAATAAAACTTGCGTTCACGATGTTGATAAGTTGGCTATGCTTTGTTAAGACTTTGATGTGTGTCGGACCGTTTTCTGTTTTTGCATTTTTGATAGTCTGGACTCTGTTCTGGATTAATGTGTTTCCGTCACTACTTCCTTTCATTAGACAAGGTTCTGTCTGTTTCTTCATAAACTTATAATTGTTAGTTGTAAACATCTTTGTGTCGTACTTTTGTTTCCCATCTGTTTCCGATCCAACAAATGTTCCATCACTCGAGCAGAGTACGATGTTCCAACGATCCCTAACATGTTGAAGGTGGGAACTACTTCTTACTTGCGAAGCATTTGCCTAAATGCTGAGTCACCACACAAAACACTTTAAAGTTTGACACGTGTCCATTCCTTCACAGCCATACTCGCGCACTGATGGCAGTAGGCTGTGACGCAACATGCTGGCCAAACCTCGACATACTACACCAGGTCATAATTATAGTAAGTCATGCGTCTCTGAAGGTACCGAGCAATATTCCTTTATTGGAATGTAGTATTTAAAAGAAAACATACAAAAACGTTTTATTAACTACCAAGTAAAATAATCTACTTATGTTGCCACCAAAGAAATAAAAGAAATACATCAATATCGTATCAATGTATTTTTATTGTATTCACACAATGGCGTGAAAAGGTTTTACTTAATCTCATTTTCTGTATCCTTTTCATTACTTGGCTATAAAGTTTGTAGAGACTTATTTTGGAAATGGATTGTTCTAAATCTATATTTCTTATTGAAATTATTTCTTATTTAGCCTCACCTTTAGTCGGCGTGTGTTTATTGGCTAGAATCTGGCGATACAATAAAGGGTCAACCATAGGATAAATTGCGATACTGTAGTAAAAAATATATATTTGTAGTAGTTAGAGTACTTGACTCTGGCGTTTTTCACAGACCACATGACTCCTGACTAAGTCGTAACTACTTTCATTTGTTTTTAAACCAAAATATGTTCAAACATCAGCTTTAAAAGCTTCTGGAGTTGACTGTATCCCCTCATCCTCAGTAATGGCCCGGATCTAGAATGATTTCATTGTTCTTTTATCTGTGGAGAATGTAAGTAAGTAATTTTTATTTATATAACACTTTTCCAGACCAGGGTCACAAAGCGCTTAAACAATCAAAACAATATTCAATAAAGTATATACTTTAAAGGTCAAGATAATAAGATAATAATGTAATGCAGAAGTTGAATGCAAAACAAAAATCAACAAACCCTATGAATATTTTCATGTTCATTTTTTTTTAAACGTACTTACACACTTTATTGAAACACAAACTATTAAAAAAAACGATTGTTAAAAAAAGTGTATTAAGCAAAAAAAAGTGGTGTTAAAATTTCAATACAGTATCGCGAAAAAAGAACCAGGAAGTGAGCACAAGTCGATCAACAACAGTCTAAAAAAAGACATGTTTGGAGCTCCAGCACGATGAAAGTGAATGAATTGTATTAGAATTTTATTTACTTAATATTGTGTCCACTATCAGTTGGTTTTGTGTTGGGTTTTGCATCAAGAATCACCATTTAATCTGAGCTAGCAAACAACATTTTCCTGTGATCTATCACAAAAGGATTCTGGGTAGTTTACTCTGATCTAAGAACAGAAGTATTAGGATTTTACTAAATGTGAAATGGGAAATAATAATAAAACTCCTGAAAGATTCAACATTAGATGTAGATCAAATTAAAAATTGCTGTTATCACATGACTATCGAAGAGTTCTTTGGAAGTTGGAATGTTGTATTGGAACGTGTCCTGTGCAACCTGTCGTCCAGAGCGGCATCTGACCGCTGCTTCTGGTCATAAAGGAGAGGAGCAGGTGGCTGAGAAGGCCTGCTGGTGGAGAACATAACATTTTTCGTGTCGTCTTCATGTCGATGCATCATTTCACAGAACTCGGCCTCCATCTGCTGAGGGGAACAGTTGGGAAGCTGTGGATGCTCTGATGGGGCGACACACACACACAAGCACACATGCACACGCACACACGCGCTCACTCAAAGTGAAGACATTTTCTGTCATTTTCGACGGTCAGAATGTCGATCCCACAGTTGAACTGATGTGATCGATCATATTTGTCGCTTTGAAAAAAATGTTTGGGTCTCTATGTTGCGTTTGGTTCCATTGACTTCAGCGCAACCATGACAACGCTTGATGATGTCACATAATATGGATGTGACAATATATCACACGTTTTTATTTTTCACAATACTGTATTGATATTTAGCAGCATGTATTTTCTTAATTCAAATATTTTTTTAATCATAGTTCTTTTGTTTGTTTTTCAATAAGCCTTTGTGCTTTCTTCTTTTTCTCTATTGCTTATTTTCTTATCTTTTTTCATTCCATATTGTGTACTGCAAAAAAAAAATCAACACTGGTAATAAAAGTTTCTGATCCTGAATAAAGTGTGTACATTTTTCATTTTGTATCGCAATTAAACATCAAGTCGCCGGATGACACCAGTGATTACGTCATCTTCATCTCAAGGCACAATGAAATCTTGTGAGATATCATCGATGACTGAGGACGAGAGGATACAGTCGACTCCGACAGCTTTTAAAAATGATGTTTGGACTTATTTTTGGTTCAAAAATAATGGAATTACTTGAGAGTTCGTCAAGAGTCATGTGGTCTGGAAATTCTGCAACACCGGAGTCAAGTACTCGGACAATACTACAAATATAAACTTGTTACTACAGTATCGGAATACATTCTATTATTGCTCCTGTATCGTGATACACACAAATAAGCATACTGTATATTTACCCTAGCCCAAAAGTAACAAGATAGAATGGCAGAAAAAAAAATGGATTTATAAGAGATAATAATGAAATAAAAACCTTTTTTTGTTGTTTTTTAATAAGAAATTAGTGTACACTGTTGTACAATTCATCAAAATAAGTGAATCATTTACATATAAATGACATTTAAATTGTATTCTATTGTTTTATCTTCATTATGAGGGCCACAGAAACTCATGACGTCCTGTCTTTTAATGCTGTTATTCTGGGGTAGGAAAAAACAAACCTGTATTATCTTGATCTTTAAAGTATGTACTTTTTTGAGTATTGTTTTGATTGTTTAAGCGCTTTGTGACCCTGGTCTCGATAGGCGCTATATAAATAAATATTACTTACTTACTTACTTACCTAATTTAAAGAAAAATAATGTAGAAAAATAAACATTTATTCCTTTAAAGTTTGTTTCAATGATTATATATACAGTATACATATTTTTTAATTATTTTCAAAGCTGTTTTAGGAAGAGAAATATTATTGGATATTTTAGAAATGCCAGAGGAAATCTGAATTATTCAATAAGGGCCATTAAAACAGAGGGAACGTGTACAAATAACATGGATTAATAACTTTTAAAACATTGCACACTAACTTCTTTAACTCACAAGTACGACAATCACCGACACGGTAGAATCAATCAAAACTATCGCACAATAAAATCAAGCAGTTCCGCTGTTGAAAGATCCTTAAATCAAACGTACTACTACACACACCAGTGCAGAAGCAAAAGAAGGTCACGTCCCGCGGCCCATTGTTTTTGTCCTAATGCCGCGTTCATCACATTAACGACAATTACGATCCGCACTTATCGCCCAAAAGTACTTTTTAATGTCCGCCATCAGTCGGCGGATGAGGGGCGGGGGGGGATAAAATCCAATTTCCATCTCCAGTGTGAAGCTATTTCCAGGAGGTCTCCATCCTTCACTCCTCAATTAATTGGAATTTGTCAGTGCAAGAAGTGTGTGTCGGTGTTTTCACTGCTTATTTACGCGGAGAATGTTGGTTTATTTGTTGTTTATTGTCCGCCTGCTAGCCGGGGTCACAGCCATGATAAGAAGTGTCAGGAAGCCAGTTATTCGCTGTACGGCTAATTTGTGTCTCTACAATTATGTGCGTTCACTGGTGTGTGACTCCGAGTGTTTACTCTGCTCTGTTTACTTTGGATCATTAGAAACACTCAGTAATAAGCGTCATTAAGCTTCATTGTTTCCTGCGGCTCGTGCGACACTTCAGCCGAGAACTTTAGAGACGCAGAGAAATGCTGACTCGTCAGTTTTTACCTTCTTTGCTTAACCTCATCAGAACCTCCATTAGCCTCTTGAGTGACGGCTGATGAATCTTCTCCTGAACTCAATCTTACATCAAATGAACCCAATTATTTATTTAGATTTATTTAAAGAAAAAAACAACATTTAGAGATATTTAGCATATAATGTTTCTTTGGATTAGCTTAAGATGATTGTAATAGTTTAAAACACTTAAAATTATATTTGATACTTTAATTATATTAAATTTAGATTTTTTTACACTTATTTTTTATTTTTCTTGTATAGTTGTATATGTATGTGTGTGTGAATGGTTGTATATGTAGGTGTGTGTGTATAGGTGTATACGTATGTATGTAAGTAAGTAAGTAAGTAAGTAATATTTATTTATATAGGTGTATAGTTAGGTGTGTGTGTACAGGTGTATACGTGTGTGTGTATAGGTGTATACTTATGTGTGTGTATATAGGTCTTTACTTGTGTGTGTGTGTGTGTGTGTGTGTCTGTGTGTGTGTATAGGTGTGTAAATAGGTGTATATGTATGTGCCTGTGTATGTGTTTATGTATGTTTGTGTATATAAGTGTTTACTTGTGTGTGTATAGGTGTATATGTAGGTGTGTGTGTATAGGTGTATACGTGTGTGTGTATAGGTGTATACTTATGTGTGTGTATATAGGTCTTTACTTGTGTGTGTGTGTGTCTGTGTGTGTGTATAGGTGTGTAAATAGGTGTATATGTATGTGCCTGTGTATGTGTTTATGTATGTTTGTGTATATAAGTGTTTACTTGTGTGTGTATAGGTGTATATGTAGGTGTGTGTGTATAGGTGTATACGTGTGTGTGTATAGGTGTATACTTATGTGTGTGTATATAGGTCTTTACTTGTGTGTGTGTGTGTCTGTGTGTGTGTATAGGTGTGTAAATAGGTGTATATGTATGTGCCTGTCTATGTGTTTATGTATGTTTGTGTATATAAGTGTTTACTTGTGTGTGTATAGGTGTATATGTAGGTGTGTGTGTATAGGTGTATACGTGTGTGTATAGGTGTATACTTATGTGTGTGTATATAGGTCTTTACTTGTGTGTGTGTGTGTGTCTGTGTGTGTGTATAGGTGTGTAAATAGGTGTATATGTATGTGCCTGTGTATGTGTTTATGTATGTTTGTGTATATAAGTGTTTACTTGTGTGTGTATAGGTGTATATGTAGGTGTGTGTGTATAGGTGTATAGGTAGGTGTGTGTGTATAGGTGTGTGTAAATAGGTGTATATGTATGTTTGTGTGTATAGGTGTATACGTATGTGTGTGTTTAGGTGTATACTTATGTGTGTGTGTGTTTGTGTAAAGGTGAGTGTATAGGTTTGTATATATAGGTGTATACGTGTGAGTGTGTGTAAGTATGTAAGTAAGTGTGTGCCTGTGTGTATAGGTGTGTGTATGTATTTTGCTTCATCTGACCAATTTAGTTTTTTCCAATTTATTTTTCCATTAAATAGAGACACAGACTGGCCTTTAAGGGCTTTAAGTGTGTGACTACTATAAATAAATAAACAGTAACATCTCATCATAATTTTATTCCTTAACAGCAGAGCTCCCCAAACATTTTTTTCCAAAGTCGGCATCATTTTCACTGATCCTCGGATAAAAGGACAAAAAATTTAAAAAGCATGATCTGAGAAAAAAGATGAAATTAAGTGAATGGAAAAAATCAGCAACACTGCAGGTCTTCTGTCGTTCCTATACAATAAGAACTTTCTAGTGAGCCATGATCGATGGTTTGTTGCACGTGTTCATCTGGAGGCTCAGGGGTTGAACTCAAGCACAAGATTAACTTTTAATGTGCAACAGCTTTCATCATCTAGAGTCGGCTTCAAACCTAAAGAGCCTAAAAATCAACCCTAGTGCTTGAAAATAATGTACCATGAAGATCAGATTATTTACTCAGTATCAGAATCATCTATATGGGCAATGAATAAATATCAAATAATTTAATCAATTATAATCTTATAATTTATAACAGTGTCATTGTTTTTTTATTTTCAATGATCGTTGTGTTTGAACAAATAATTTAATGGAATCATCAGATCAGTTTAAAACTAAATATGAAGTGGATTTTAAAAGTCTTAAATGATAAAAAGTATTTTCGGAAGAAGGTCAAATTTAATAAAATGAGAACGAGCAGGGGCCAGATGTGATTGTAGTTGATGAGGCTTCATGAAACAGCTGATGAGGTTTCATGATACAGTGGCTTCTTTTTTAAAGGCCACTAGATGTCGATCTCAGCTCTTTAATCATTGGCTTTGATCTAATAATTCAATA
Source organism: Callionymus lyra (assembly GCF_982586985.1). Classification (NCBI taxonomy): domain Eukaryota; kingdom Metazoa; phylum Chordata; class Actinopteri; order Syngnathiformes; family Callionymidae; genus Callionymus; species Callionymus lyra. Next base: position 20,601,076 of record NC_141825.1, on the reverse strand, counting down.
CAAAAATTGCATTATTTTTAAATGTATAGTGCCATCTAGTGGCCATTCAAACTAAATACACTGTATCGTGATACACTCTGCTTTATAATCTCTGTCTCTATTCTACTTATTCAACCTGCCATCATTTTCAAGTGGCCTTTCAAAATTAAGTCACCTTATCATGAAACAGAGTTGAAGCAGAAAGTCTCAGAGATTGGTCTCTTTAAGGAGTCGATGTTGTCGTGAGCTACATCACAGATGCCTCCATCGTTCCTTCTTTATCTCCTCATCCGCCGCTGTGATTCATTCTGTATCTGCTCTCTGCTTCTACTCAACATTTACTAGCTAGTGTCTCCTCCCCTATAAATACCGAGCCTCCTCTCCCACCTCCCTCTTTGCTAGAGCCTTGACAGACTCGCAGCCAGGAGCCCCGTCACGGGGTCCGGGGTCCCTCATCCTGAGCCCTGATGGCAGCGCCGCCGCACCCGGTCTGCCGGCTGATGAATGAGCTGACAAGCTGCCTCCTCCTGTGGGAGGCGGGGAAGAGATAGAAGCATTAGAAGAAGAGAAACAGGGAAAGATGGAGGCAAAAATGAATTGACTTTGCAGGTTGCTATTTTTAGAACATCTGTAATGTGCTCCATTAGTCTGAGCAGGAGTAACGGGGAGGTAGGGATGACAGGCGGAGGAGACGGATGAAGAGAGGGAGGAAATAAAGAGGTGGGAAATGGAAAAGAAGTAAATAATTTATTAATTTATTTAATTCATGTTTAATGCTTTGCTGCTATTTTGTAGGAAAGAAAATTACTTGACTCTTCAATTAAAATTATTTTAATCAATAATGAAGTGATAATGGACGGATTATTATAGTGTACAAACAAATGATAAGATAAGATAAGATATCTTTACTTATCCCACAGTGGGGAGAGAATATAATTACAGCAGCTCAATTTACATTTGATTTTACAAAATTAGAGTTGTAAACACAATCGCAATTAAACATATACAATTAAAAAATATTATAAAAAATGTACGGACAAGATATTATATTAAGAATATATAAATAGGGAAACAAGAAAATAAAAATATTCTTTGCCTGACCAGAGTATTTGAAAGATATTTAAAAAATAGAAAAAATATGAGCAATTAAATTATATTAGACAAATGATGTCTGGAGTGCAGTGAAAAGATGATTCTATTCAATGTTAATCTTTGTATCCTTTTCTTTTTTTTTTTTCTTTTTTTTATCCATGTCTTTATGCTTGGATTTTGTCATCTTGCGCTTTGTTCTTTTTATTGCATTTGTTCTTGTTCTGGTTTGTTATGAGTCTTTCGTCTGTGTTGCAAATTCTCACTGTTTCATGGGGAAAAAAACCTTTTCTTCGGCTCTACCACGATATTTAGTAAGTAAGAAAGTAAGTAATTTTTATTTATATAGCGCTTTTCTAGACCAGGGTCACAAAGCGCTTATACAATCAAAACAATATTCAATAAAGTATATACTTTAAACGTCAAGATAAAACTGATAACACAACAGGAGTTCCAGAAAATCAAGGAAAAGCCTGAACAAATAAAAACGTCTTAAGATGTTTCTTGAACGAGTCAGTAGATCCATGGGGAGGAAGATCGTTCCAAAGCTTAGGAGCAACAGTCTGGAAGGATTTCTCTCCTCTGGTCCTGATGCGTGTGCGTGGAACCATCTAGTCTCTAGTTTGTGCATGTTTGGCCTAAAAGTAAAAAACAACATATGGAAAAAGGCCAAATTATTATTATTTTTAATTCATACTTTATATTTTTTGAAAGAAAATGAACAAGAAAAAAAGTTAAAACCGTGGGAAAGTTGTTCTGTATTTGATGTCGTCGTAAAGTTGGTGCAATGAGTTATTTTGACTAAAACTAAGAAAAAATTGGGAAAATATTTTGAGATTGTCAAAAATCTGTATATTCTGATGAATTTTTCTGTGATTTAACTTAGAGTTGCAGCATTTGTATTGGAGCAGATATATTTTATGTACAAAAAAGAACAATTTAGCCATTGTTAAGACGCTAAGGAAAAAAGAAGCGTTGCAATGTGCACCTGCTTTTACTCTAGCAAAAAAACAGGTGGGTGTCACTGGTCCTGTGATAATTTAAATGGAACCGGCTCTGGAGCCTCCTGCTCTTCACTGGTGGTGTAAAAAGACTTGGGCAGTATATAAAATGCTTTATGGGATGTTGACTGTGAATTTTTTATTGTGTGAAGATGTGCTCAGCTGCAGCTGCTAACATTTGCAGTCCAACATCTGGACAACATGAGGCGGAATAACAGCCTCCAACAATCTGTGCTGCAGTTTTTGTGGAAGAAGTTTAAGCAGTTTTTTTAATCAACTTCATGAAAACTCTCACTTGTGAGAACTGAAGCCACGGAAATATTAGTTTTTTAACAATGCTCGCAAAAAGATGATTTCCTAAAGCTACTAATTGTGATGCTTGAAAAGGTTTTTTTGAACATCCGTCCTAGAGAGTTCCCCAATATTGTGTTGCCAGTTTAAGATAAATAAACTTTATCTGGGTATGATTCGGGTTGTATTGTTCTTTTTAATTAAAGAGTTTTTTGTTTTGTTTTTTTAAACCAATGTGATTAGATAGATGGATAGATGGATAGAGGGAAAGATGGATTGATAGATGGATAGACTTAGACATTAATCCCTCTGTAGTTCTCCTTGGGGAAAATAGGTTCAAGTTTACAACAAGTTTTATAAAAGACAGTGCAAAGTGCAAACAGAAGAACTAAGTGCAAGTATAGAGAACATAGATAACAAACAACGATACAAAGGAAAAAGGACGCAAAAATGAACACAGAATGGAATAACATACTTTCACTCCACTCCTGCCCCTACATTCTGAATTAAACAGCCTAATAGCACGAGGAATGAATGAGTCCCTGAGTCTATTAGTGTTGCATCATTGGAGGAGCATGAGTGCTCAATCTGCTTCTCTGCTCACTGATAAGTGTTCAGAGGAATACTGTCATCATCCATGGTGGACAGTAGTTTGTCCAGAGATCTCCAGATTGTCCAGAGTTTGCATCAATTTGTCTATTTTGTCCACGTTTTGACATCTCCTATGACATGACCTATGGCTACACAATGATAGCCATAGATTTTTAATTATGAGAAGTGAAATAGATCTATGTTTTTGAAAGGAAGTTTGATCCTCAATTAGAAAAATATACGCATCTTCATTTGAAAAACAGCTTCTTCTTACCAGAAGGAAATTGTATATTTTGTGACATGGAAATGTGATACAGCATTTGGGTTTTCTTGTCCTGATGCCAGTTTAATCAGAAAAAAAACACTCCTCTTCTACATCACAGCAGCTACATTATCTGTCCTTTGTCTGCTCACATAATACCTTGGCTACAGACACACGGAGCAGCTCGCTCACACCAGACCTATCATCAACCCGTCCCATTTTATTCGGTAGCCGAGTGGAAATACATTGAGATATAATCCGTCTGTTATCCCCCTGTTTCCATTGCCACTCCCGTCTGTCCTCCCCATATCTCCCTCCTCCGTGGGCCTCTTTCCATTAGCTGTCGATTCCCACTGTCTTCTTTCTGTCTGGCAGACAAGATGGAATAATAATCCGGTGATCTGGCTCAACGATTCTACAGGCTTTTGTTAACCAGGTCCCCACGTGTCACCTTGACGACAGGAAGTTAAAAAAAAAAACACTGAGATGTTTTGTTATGAACTCCTTTACCAGCCGATAACTGATAACCACAGCTTTTCTTTGTATTTGTCATTTATTTTTTAATTTCCTGTGTTATGATTAGTTCATGCTTTCAAGTTACTGTGAAAAGTTTTCGTTTTATTTCTATTTAATAAACAGCAGAATTATGGTTTGACTCTCTGCAGTCAATTCAAGATCAAATCTGGAGAGAACATGACAGACAAACAAATTGAAAACAATTGGCAACAAAGTTTTGTGATTGCTCTAAGAGAGCGAGTGTGTACACGAGCGATGGACTCTGTAAGACCAATTGAAATGATTGACATGTAACTTGTTAAGTAAAAGGAGTAGATCAATTATCATGTTGGTTGATTGACATCAATAATAACCGATCATTATAAAAATCTCAGCGCTGAAGTGGCAGAAGACGTTATTTTGTGGCTTTAACTGCAGCAAATTGTATTTTCCGAATCATCAAAATGACAACTGAGCTGACTCGCACTATTGGCAAGGCACTTGTTAGGTCAGGAAAATACATGTATTCAACGATTCATAGCTAATCGAGGCTCAAGCTCTCAACAGGCTAGCGATGTTTGATGAAGGAAAAAAATGTGTTTGATACGTTATGTTTCAAATGATGTTTCCCTTTTTCTTCTCTTTTCATATCTTGGATAAAATATCTGTCAAATTCTCATTCTTAAAATTCTCTCTGAGATCACAGGACTCTTATGCTTCCCAAATGTTACATCTAACTTTTCATCACTCTTTGTTGTGTGTGTGGCTTATACTGGGATGAACTGGTGTAACTCAACTCAGAATAATAGTCCAGTTTGTTGCAAACACGGTTTGGAACACATGGAGATGATCGTTTTTGCTAAGTAGCAAAGAAAAACAAGTAAAGGGTAATTTTTGTCCTGCAATGCAAGCTGGGAACCTTAATTTACCTAAATTTGAAGTAATTTGTTCAAATAGTGATAATAGTGGTAATTATTTTATATGAAAGAAAATATACTTTTGAGTTTTAATGTTGATAACAAGAAATCCTTTTTTCAAAAATGTTCAATGAGGTTTTATGAAACAGCTCTGCCATGAAGACCATGTATCGTTTAGTGTTTTAATTTTAAGAGTCCACTAGATGGTGCTCTAAGTTTGAAAAATGATGCCAAATTTCAATAAATTAGTAGATTAGGCCAAAGATTATAAAGCAGAGTCACATTTAAAATGAAGATACTGTATCAACTGTTTCGCGAGGCCTCATCAACCCATCACTTAATTTTGAGTTGTTTTTCTTGTTATAGCTATGCTAAAGTCAAAAGACAAAAGTGCGCAGAAAAGACAGTTTGGATCCATAGAACCTATTACTAAGTGATTTGCTCTGTAGATTAAAAAACTCTTTAGGTTGACCTCAGACATTCTTGCGGGTTTTCAATTTCTTTTAAACTCATGTAAAGTGAGTAACAATTGCAAATGGAAGCACCATCCATCCTTCAGAGCTCAGGGCAAATCTGGGCTCAATAAAATGGATTCAGGAGCGCTGAGTTTTGCCTCTTGGCTCCACTGAAGAGTCTGGATGCAGCTGTTTGATAAATATAGTGGTCAGTGGTAGTAACAGTTCACTGCGAGGGCAAGAACAGAATCAAGGCTACAATGCCAAGTATCTCAGCCTCGCATACCTTTATTACCGTCCTGTGTTCATGCACCTCATTCTGGAATTCACTGCTTCAAAATATAGAAACAGTGGTTTGAATATTTATTTTGCTATTCTAGTTGCTATTAAGGTAAATAAATTATATAAATAAATATTTAATGTCTTATATAAAATATAACGTTTTCTAAATATATAATAAATGAAAGGATTATGATGTGTTCATTTATATTATTTATCTCTTATTTATCCTTCCCAAGAATTGCTGGGAAGAAAAAACATTTTTGTAGCAGATAAAGAGATTGATATAAAAGATAAAAGTGTATTTGTAAAGTCATGTACTGTTTTGAACAGATGCATTTCTATTCATTTACCTTCTGCTTTATTTGAGACTCGAGTGCAACCTTTGGTTTACACCAGCATGGGTGAAAATTGTTGTCATCTTTTTGTCTAAGTCAATAGAAAATAAAATAATAAAACATCAGGGTATGAAAAGATGTTTGTAAAATATGAGTCAAGCACAAACTGTAAAAGTTTTAGAATTAAAAAATATTAATGTGATTTTAAAAAGTCTCAACTCCATTTATTAAGATTAAATAATCATGTTGCACCCCTGGAAAGACACTTGAATAAAACTATATAATGAAATGCAAATTTAAACATTATACAAATGTTTTTTGTAAAGTTTTCAAGGCTAATGCATTAGAAAAATTATTCATGTGTCAGCAAATCTAATTCCTGATTGCTGTGTTCCAAACTGTAGGGGTCAGAAATAAACCTGAATCCTCTTTTTTTGTATTTAATTTAGAGCCAAGTGTGTGTTTTAATAGATGGAGGGAGAAGAAAGAAGAAGACTGCTGGAGCCTCAGTGGTAAAAGTCTTTTTAAACACCTGTGCTAGGGGAAAAATCTGATGAAGGGATACTGGTACGGAATTATTTGATTACTACATCGACCAGGGGGGGAAGACTGGGTGCTGAAGGGCTGCAGAACAAAAATATACAGTGATTTCAGTTTTTTCATTAGTTAAAGGTAGATAATGTTTGTCTTGTTCCCAAGATGGATGGACGGACGGACGAACATTTGTCTAGTTACGAAGACAATGGAAGGAAATACCTACGTAGGTTTGTCTTGTTCCCAAGATGGAAGGACGGACAGACTATTGTCTTGTTCCCAAGACGGATGGACAGACTGACGTTTGTCTTGTTCCTAAGATGGACAGACAGACATTTGTCTTGTTCCCAAGACGGATGGACAGACTGACGTTTGTCTTGTTCCTAAGATGGACAGACAGACATTTGTCTTGTTCCCAAGACGGACGTATGTTTGTTTTGTTCCCAAGACGGATGGATGGACGGAAGTTTGTCTTAATTGTCTTGTAGTCTTTGCAACGAAGCTATATCTACAATATATATCTGCCTCTTAGTCATTACTCATCCTCTGAACACTGTCATCAGTGAGCAGAGAAGCAGAATGAGTGCACGAATGCTCCTATCCAGGTGCAAAACAAATAGACTCAGGGACTCATTCATTCCTCGGGCTATTAAATTGTACAATTCTGAGTTCGGGGGCAGGAGTGGAGTGAAAGTATCTGGATGTTCTGTTCCATGTCAGTCTTTGTATCCTTTGTCTTTGTTGTTTTTCTTTGACCTATGTTCTTTGTCTTTATCTTTAGACTTAGATTGTTTCATCTTGTTCTTTCTCTTATGTTCTTCTTCTTATTTTATTTTTTATGTATTATTTTTTTTATTGTTTATGAAAAATTGCTGGCTACTGGAAAAAAACTATTTCCCGAAGGAGACCTCCTGAGGGATCAATAAAGTTTTACCTTACCTTACCTTACCTTATTGATTCATTCTTTTTCTACCGTTTATGTATTTATCGGTTTGGCTGGAGCCTGAGGCTTATCCCAGCTACCTAGGGTGGGAGGTGGGAGACCCCCTGAATAGGTCACGACAAAAGACAATTTACAGTAAGCATCAACCTTTGTGTGTTCTGGACTGTTGGAGTAAACCGGAGTGAATCCACATAAGCATAGATAGAATACAAACTACCCCTGGTTACAAACTTATGAGTTCATTTATTTGTACATTCTTATACAAAATGAATAGATAGCAGGTACAATGGTTTCAACAACATGTATTTCCAACACATTGAATGTGTCTTTGGGGTCCATTTTAAAATTTGGGGTTTAAATGATTTTTGCTATTTAACATTCAGTGCAACACCAGTGCAGAGGAGAAGCGAGACAAAGTAGGCAACTGTGTCGCTCCAATTTTCCAGCACAGGACACACCAGTGCGCCGTAACCTGAAGGACACAACAAAGTATTTTAAGAAAAGCGACTCGTGTACGAAGATAGAGGGTAAAGAAAAGTTCAGTGCGAAATAACTGATTTACAAAAACCCTTTAAACGAGTAAGAAATGTTTTCTGACGTCCACATTAAAAAAAACTAGGTCAGTCCGTGAACTAAAAAAAAAAATTTTTGCTTGTCAAATTTTATCTTTATAAACTTAGAGAAAGAGTTTAATTTTTTAACATTTGTCAAGAATAAGAGTCTTGTGATCTCAGAGAGCGTTTTAAGGATGAGAATCCAAAGAACTTTTTGAACTTTTTGATCCAAGATAAGAAAAAGGGAAACATCACTTGAAACATAACGTATCAAACACGTTTCTTTCATCAAACATCGCTATCCTGCTGAGAACTTCATCCTCAATTAGCTGTGAATCGTTGAATACATGTATTTTCCTGACCTAACAAGTGCTTTGCCAATAGTGCAAGTCAGCTCAGTTGTAAGTTCGGAAAATACAATTTGCTGCAGTTAAAGCCACAAAATAATACAAATCTGTGCTGAGATTTGATCATGACTGGTTAATATTAATGTTAATTTACCAACATGAAACTGATTTCTGACTCCTTTTAGCAAACAAGTTACATGTCAATCATTTTAATTGGTTTAACTTAGTCCATCGCTCGCGTTTCTCTGCGTCTCCAGAGAGTTTTCAGCAGCTGTGGACGATAAAGAATGACATCGCCTGGCGTGAGGAGTTTGGTTCAGGGTTGGTGTAAAGGAATTCCCAGGCTAGTGTAATAAGTCATTGGACTTGTGTTCAAGAAACGGAAAAGTAATCACAGTCCATTATGATTAGAGACCATGGTTCGACCGAGACCAAGACCGTGGTCTGTATAAACCAAGACAAAAGCAAGATGAATGTCCAGAGCAAACGAGACCGAGACCACAAATTAGTGGTGGTTCGATAAAACATTAACAGCCACATTGTGTTCTTGAAGATATTCAACTTCCTCATTCCTGTCCAAAAGATTTGTCTTCACCACGTAAATGTACCTCAATCTGTCACATTGCCACCAACCTACTGTCTATATTTGAAACTATATTTGAATTTTGGCTTCAACTTTTGCACCTGAAAGCATATAAAAGAGTAAATCACAAAACTAACCCCAATTTGAAAGACGCCTGATGAAAGATTAAAAAATAAATAAATTGTTCAACGTTTCCACCAGTGGTTTAACACTGTAATACAAATATTTAACTGTCACAGTCCAGTTTGTGTTACTGTAATCTGCTGGATCTTATTAAAAGTTTCAAATGGAAATGAAAGCAACTGCCAGTCCAAACGTTTATAGGACAGTAGGCTGGTGTTAATGTGGGAGACAGACTGAGGTTCATTTACGTGGTGAAGAGCCCATTATAAAGGATAGAGGTTTCTACTGTGGGTACAAATCATCACAGGAAATATGTAAAAGAAAATTCATAATGATACATTTTTCACATGTGGTTTTATAACTCATGGTTACCATATCAGTCCAGACTCAGACAAATCTTTTGGAAGTTAACTATCCTTTCTTCAAGAACACAATGTGACTGTTAGACGGCTAGTTTGATGGAACCAGCACTAATTTGTGGTCTCGGTCTCGTCTTGCTCTGGACGTTTATCTTGCTTTTGTTTTTGTTTTTATAGTCCAAGTCAAATTACTTCCTCATTTTGCCGGATTAATTCTAACTGGTTTTCTTATGATCCGACTTCTTTGATTTGTACTTTTAGTAATAAAGACCATTGCTGGGCAACACTAGCCTGGGAATTCCTTTACACCAACAATCTCCCTCAACCAAACTCCTCACGCCAGGAGATGTCATTCTTTATCGTCCACAGCTGCTGAAAACTCTCTGGAGACGCCGAGAAACACGAGCGATGGACTCTGTAAGACCAATTTAAATGATTGACATCCGACTGAATTGAACCATCACTTCAAGGATGTTGGTGTCATCCTGCTCTTTGATGAACACCTATAGCTATTATGGAGAAAAAATGTTTTTAAATCATTGTCAGTCATGAATTCCAACATCAAATGTCAAGCTCGTGTAAATACACTTTCAACATTTCAACCTCAGCCCTTGAAATGTTAATTTAAACTGAAGTACTTTCCACTTCTAAAGCCATTTTTCTATTTCCTTCTATATCTCAAAAGAAACTTTTTTTTCGAGCTTTCATGTTTGTCAGAGCGCCGCTTTACCTTACTTCATAACCACCATTATTTTCTTCTCCCGAGTGCTTGCGTGTGAGAACCGCCTTGATCTCGCTAATGCCTGCGTCGCTTAATTAAAACGATGGGAAGCAGTGTTCCGTTTTGAGGGGAGACAGATGTTTAAGTAAGACTCTCGCCTCTATTCCACCGCGGCTTTAATGTACTCCACTGCGTCGGCTGATGCGAGTAGAATCCTGCAAGAGCCTCCGCTTTGGCCCTCAAAGTGGCCTCAAAATATCAGCCGGGTAATATGAGTGGACTCTCTGTGGAGCGGCCAGGGCTCGCCGGAACATGGCGGCGGGCGACATGACCCGCACACACTCGTCATCAGCATGTCAGGAAATTAAAAAATCCTGCCCGTCTCTCGGCGTTATGACTGAGAGGGAGCAGATTTGTCGTCTCCGGGAGTCGTAAAACCGCAGACGAGAGGCTGATAAAAGTGGAGTGGTTTATTACAAAGGCAGGGAGCGAAGGGCGAGAGCGGCGTCGGGGGGAATCAAACAATATGTCACGCTGTCGCCGGCCACCTCCGAGCAGCCCTTAAGTGGAGGCGATCTCCCGCACTCACCTGCCGCACTGAGGCGGCGCACACCTCGGCGGAGACGCCAACGTTTGCCTCGTAAAGAAACATTCCTGAAGTTTACGTGCCATGTGTTTGGAAGTTGACCAGCAGGCGACTCCATCTTTGATCACTGGAGCTGTTGAGGTTTTTAAGGTTACGCCACTTTTAACACAATCACTCGCTTCAAATGTGTCTAGAGATTTCTTTTTATTGAAAAAATATGGAGTTTTTTGTTGTTGTGTAATAAAAAACATGTAGTGTAGAAGATAAGTCCTGATCTGTTTTTACATTCTTAAATGCTACGTAAAAAATAGAGTAATTTTATTTGACAAAACCTTATGACTTATTTACTGCAATCCCACTGTTATAGAGGTTTCATAAACAATAACACAACATTAAGCATTTAAAATATTAAACTAAATTGCCCTAAATTACACAATAAATAAAATGATCCCGACTGTTCAAAAAAGGTGCGGGCAATTTTTTTTTTATGGGAAATAATCTTTTTAATATTATTTTGAATTATACTGAGTAATAATAATTCATTTTAATATAAAAATACTGTCAAATAGGATGAATAAAACAGAAATTGGGGGAAAAAAAGTTATATATTTTTTAATTAAAAACAAATAATACAAATACAAACCAAAAGATCATTTTTAGATATCGGAATTTTTGTTCCCATGATCAGTGTTTTAGATGTTCTCTGACCTCATGGGGGTCACATTAATAAACTCAAAAGTGAGATACTAGATATAATTACTTTTTTTTCTGATTGTCACCAGATTTGACAGTCACCAATGGCGTCATAAGTGGGATGAAAAGTTGTAAAATCCTCTTTTTTTTAAAAGCATATTTATTCTGGGGACAACAAAGAAACATCTAATCACCAACACACCTGAATATATCATGAATATTATTATATTATAAACATTTTTAGCTCATATACCTTCTTTAATGATTTGTGTATCAGTTAACCAACCATTTAAACCTCTATAATCCTAATAACTACGACTCATCAACCGTCTTTTTATACTTTTATATGAAATAAGTGTGTAAACTAGATTTTCTCCTGTCATGTATTTTACTATGTTTACACCAGAATAAATAAATCCAAATACACAATCATGGATACAATATTTTTTTTTAATATTCCTAAATATTAGGTGGTCCTTTTTCTCTCCGTCCTGCAGTAAACTCACCTTGAGCCGTCGGCTGTTGGGCTCTGAGCTGCAGGCAACTCTGTCCACTGCAGAGCTGTTGACCTGACAGTCAGTCCATCAAACCTCGCTGCTGGATGAAACCAAGTGATTATCAAACCAAGCACACGCATGTGTCTCCTGCTCTCCTCTGGTCAGTGGTGCGTCTTTTTCGACAAGGTTTTGAATTACGGATTTTTGGAACCGATTATACTCGACAGTATTTGTGTTCCCATGCTGGGAAGACGACGAAAATATGAAAAACAATTGATTAGATTCATAAGCGTAGCATGCTAACCCTTTCTCTCTCCAATTACCGTATTTTTGTTACCTAACTATAGACAAACAACCTAAACGTGGACCATAAAATTTGAGTGAACACCCAACATGTTCTGGACCACATGGACATGGGAGATGAAAGCTGGAGTATTTGAACGCACGTGTTTGAATGGTTGAGCACGCAGCAGAGTGATTTTGAGAGTACAACAACCAAGACACACTCGCTCAAATCGGTGGCAGTAATATCACTCCATAGTCGTCCGCCATGATATGACGTGCGTTGTAAATCCCACCCGTGAGGACGCAATGACGTAATTCCGCCCACAACTTGTCGGCTCAGTCGGTGCAGGATGATGAAAGTGTTTGTAAACAAGTCATCCACCAGGTAATGATCATATATAAGGCTTTTAAGTGCACCTTATAGTGCGGAAAATATGGTAAATGAAAACTAGAGGCATATTTTGAGATGTTTCATTTTCAATGAAATTAAAAATGTGCAATTTTTCAGATGGTTTTTAATAATTATGATCATTTTGTTTACATTGAAAATCTGGGGGTGCCTTACCATTTATTCTAGACAATTGGGAGGCTTGAAAAAGGTGTGTTTTGGGTGGGAGCCTCATAACACTCACAAGACATACAAAGAAGACACTCGTTACTTGGTACATCATGTAATTGTGGAAACATTTTTCCATTGCGAGTTTCTACTACATCGGCCAAAACCAATTTTAGTGATAATAGGGACGATTTCAAATTCAGGGGTTATGTTTTTTTCAGTACAAACAACTAAAAAACGTCCTTTTAGCTCAGCTCTTTCTCAACTAATGCTATGAATTTAATGTCAATTTGATCTCAGTAACATCTTGAGAGTTCTTAAATTTGACATAACTCCAAATCAACTTGATCCATCATGTTGTAGGTCTGAAAATGTTTTGTTCCTGAAGAGTGTGTGAATGTTTCTCAGTGGCAGAACTTGTCAGTTACATTAAGACATCCAAGGAAATTGAGATGTATCGTTAAATCTGACCACAGTCCCCAAATATTATTGCTCAAAACCACTGCTACTATGGTGGTCCCGGGACTTCAGTTTTACAGGAAAACTCCCTTCGGCTAAAGAGTCAGAGAGGATTTAACAGAAGAAGTTGTGTTATTCGGGGCAACTCTTAGCTCTAAGTTTCAGTGGTTTGACCTTTTGACCCTGTCCACGTTTAACTAGAGGCCTTTTTATAAGAACAAATCAGAGTACACAAACTTTCCCCCTGTGGGTCCCAACTATTTTCTGCAGATAAATCCATGAAACTAGACTCTCCAGCACTTTTACAGATCTGGATGTTCTTTATATCACATGAGGGAGGAATTAAATATTGGACTCTTAGGTTTACTGTGGCAGCAGAAAAGTGCAACGAAATTATTTTAAATCCAGGAAATTGTTTCTGTAATAATCATTAAAATTTTACAGAACTTCTATTTTTGACTATAAACAAATTTAATTTTAATTAAAATTTTAGCGAATTGTTCTGAATATTACACTTTACATTTTTTTTAAATTATTCCTATAATATATAACTATCCAAGACAGCAATACATTTTTTATTGCAGTACTTTTTTTTCAATCAATCAAGTGTATAGAACAACAGTTAGGCCTGGGTTGACTAAAAAACACAAAGAAATGTGCAGAAATGTAAAAATATTTTCTGAGTTATTAAAAAAGAAAAACCCCAGATCAACCTGCAATTCAACAAAAAATAAAAAATATACATTTTTTAAATGCAACAAACCAAAGTTCAAGACCAGGTGGTCCATGTGAATGGAAATAAATGTCTGGAAAAATACCATCCTGCATAAGAAAATATAAAATGAAATGACGGTAAAATGTGTTGAATTACATAGAAAAAAAATGCAACAAAAACTAAATTCAGGGATAGATTTTTTTTTTGTTTGACCCTAAAGTCAAATCCAAAACATAAAAGATAAATTCAATAATTCCAACATGAGAACCACTTCCACATGACAAATATTTAGTTTCTTATGAAACTCTTTGCTCAGATGGATCTATTTAAACCGACCCTGAACTGATCAAAACAAACTTCAATCCAACAAATGCTTAATAAATAAACGAAAAAAGTCCAGCACTGAAAAACTTTTCTTTCTCATGAACGGTTCTCTCATGTTTTTGTCGCCTGATTGTTTCCACGTTTGCTGTTGGTTGAGAGGAAGACAAGCTTGACAAGACAAACACCCACAGAGCGTCGCTGTCACCAACAGATGTGTCCCGAGCAGCTCCGGTGATCCACCAGGAGCTGATAACGGGACGTTTTTAATTGGAGTCTAAATATTTGATGTGGGAAAAGCCTGCTTTCCTCTTGTCTAGTGGTCCCGGCGAAAATAATATTCTTTATTTTTCATTAGCGAGACACCTGTTCAAACGAAAACAAGAAAAACCGTAAATTGCATCTTTAAGTTAAGAAGAGAGAAACTCAGTTTTATCCATTATTTAATATAACAACTTTTTTTTTATCAGCCAGGAAACAATGATAACTGGTCAACCAAATGGTGAACATCTGACAGGTGGAAGGCTGGAAGCCATGCGGGGAGTATATAGGCTGATGAAGCAGGAAACAAACACAACATATTCGGGTCAGTTACCAGCTTATGTTGATGCAAAACGACAACATTTTTTTGTGTAGCAGAAATTGTTCTGATGTCACAAGAGACAAAATAAGCTTTTTGAAATGGTTAAAAAAAATGAATATAAATTCAAACTTGTCAAAATTAACCGAGATTAATCCATTGTCATTACAAATAGTATTAAAATAAACCCTGTGTGAATCACTGAGGCACAATGTCCTCCAAAAAAAAAAAGGAGTTAATGAGTTAATTCATATTGTTTAATAGAATAGAATAGAATAGAATAGAATAGAATACGTTTATTCATCCCCAGACCAGAGGGGAAACACAACAGCACAATGAGAATAAAGTGCAAGGAAAAAAGAAATAATAAAAGAGATAATAAAATAAAACGATCTTAAAAATATACAAATTATTTACAATATTAAAAAATTAACACTATTAACAGGATAAAATAAAATAAAATAAAAATAAAAATAAAAATAAAAATAAAATAAAATAAAATAAAATAAAATAAAATAAAATAAAATAAAATAAAATAAAATAAAATAAAATAAAATAAAAATGTAAGCCTTAGATAATGAAAATGCTATACTTTCTGTTTGGTAAATATACATTTTGATTGGGTTAAGACTGATTTAAATTTTTTGGGCACTTGTGTGATTGACTTTGCATCCCCTAATATACAGTGTCAAGATGCGCCATAAAACATAAGAGTAAACAATGCTTTGACATCTCAGCTGGAGCGTAATTCAAGCATGGTGTGTTTGAATAAAGTTTCAGGGACAGGTTTTCTGAAAAATAACATTTTTAAGTTAGACTTTTAAGGGGTTTAAGTTTTTAAATCAAAACGTGTAATTTATTGGAATTATATTACAGTTCACATGAAACTGTAATATATTCATATTGTCCTCCTTTATTTCAAGGACCACCCGCAAAGGGTTACTCTGCAAAGTAGCGCCACAATGTTTTACATTTTAACATTTACATTTTAATCCTGTAAAAGTACAATAGACACTTTTGTATGACAAAAAAAATGTTGTGCTAACCATTGAAGACTGCAATGAAACTTCAACGATGATGAATTCGATGATGGCGATGAAGATGATAATGGTGATTGTGATGAAAATAATGATGACGATGATGTTAACTGCACAGCGACTTCACAGATCATGTGAGGCAGCTGTTACACAAACATTCCATAAACTAGATTAGATTAGATTAGATCTCCTCTCAGGAAATTGGGTTTCCAGTTCACAGCACACGATCATAAAAAGTAGAACAAAGAACAAAGCACAAATAAAAGAAAAAAAATGCAATTTATGACAAAGTGCAAACTTTCACAAGCAAATACTTTGAAGTGAGAGTGACGCGTCTGAAGCGACAAGATCCGGCCCTCCATGAGCCAATCAGCACCCAGGATACAGAACTGTGGTGTACATGGTACATCCCGTAATCCTTTGATATAGCAAAGCATCTGCAATAATCAAAGACACAAAAACGAACAAAATAAAAATTGTATTTTGATTTATTTATTTATTGACAGTTCAGTTTGTCTTCCTTGAAGATCAAGTGCATATATATGTTGCCTTTTATCTTTTTTTTTTGTAAACATGATTAAAGTAAATTAAAATAAATTCTAATTCTAATTCTTAACGTTCGAAAAGTTACCGCCCGTATTTATATATATCCTTCCAGGTTACTAATGTTGTACTTTGATGTCTGATTGAGGATGATGAGGTCACACATATGTTTCTCAGAACATTTCGATTCAACCGTCCAGGTGTCCTCTCAGAAGTAATCTTCGCTAACTGGCTCACAGGAATCGTTCGGGTCAGTTTTATTGTTACACTTGTCGGACACAATGTTCATTTGTAAGTCATTACTTTTTTTTTAGAAAACTCTCCTCTTCAGTGACTGCTGGGTTTGCACATCTGTTTTACTTCCACATGCCTACTTTTGTTTTCCATTGCTGCCTTTCGGCTGTTTCTCGGCAACTAGATGGACTTTGTAGTGGTTTTTTTTTAATGCCTTGCTGTGGGTGGAATACTTTCCAACATGAAGCATTTTACGAATCCTTTTCTAAAGCCAGATCTCAATCCATCTGTGGTGAATCCAGGTATGCTCTTTGTTAGCGTGCCAGGCGTGCTTCCACTCCAGCTGTCATCGACTCCCATGTCCATGTGGTCCAGAACATGTTGGGTGTTCACTCAGATTTTATGGTCCACTTTTAGGTTGTTTGTCTATAGTTAAGTAACATCGACAGCATGGAAACTACAGATTTTGTGGAGCAGCCAAAAGTTATTTCCAAAGAAGCTGGATGTTAGCATCTGATGACGTCTGGTCGGTTGACACGGAAACTAGAAACGGAAAAGACAAACACTTTCACTCAATGTTACATCAATAATATATATATATATATAAAATAATATTCTAAGTTCATGACATAATTATATCCTTAACTCACTTTCAATCCACACAGGATTAGTATTCATTATTTTTATTCACGTACAATTTAAGTCATTTCTTAAATCAGGATTTCGGCTCCAGTGCCACTTGGAAAAACACTTAATTACTACATTTTATCCTATTTATTTTATTTTTTTCATATAAACTTTATTTTAATTACAATTTCCCACTTCTTCTGCCAGCGTTGTAAACACAACACAGGAATTTAAGGTGGTGGCTTTACAGAATATATAATAATAATAATTCAAATGGAATTAAAAGAACTTAATTCAATAAAAATATGAGAATTTGACTATTTTTTACATTAGAATTGTATTCATTTGAAACAAAATATATTGTTTTAACATTTAAAAATTTAAAATAATGTTCATAATAAATAAATAAATGAAAAATAACTGTATCCTATTTCAACATGCCTTTTTGGATACATGGAAATTGTTGAGGGAAATTCTTATAAATCTGTTCATTATGTTTCACTATTTAATCACAGACTTCCATCCTGCGGGTCCCATCTGGCTCTCCATACGACAGTAAACCCGTGCCCATGATTTTCTTTCTTCACTATCACTGGTCTGCTAGCATGATTACACCCACTCATACGAGATCCATGATTCACGGGAGAAGTTAACATTTGAATTTTCTAGCATTGGTTGGTCAAAAACAACCCAAAACCGGATAAAGGCTTCCAGGTAAAACTTTTAGAATATGTTGCTATAGAAACGAATTTATAGAAGTAGATCAGTGTTAGTGTCAGAATATTAAAGATTTGAACTTAACATTTCATATCGGTAGATTTATGATTATTTTTTAACTGAAATTTTACAATTTAAATATTATTTTACACATTAAGTTGTTTTTTTTTGTTCCAAAAATATATATATTTTTAATTCTATATTATTTTAATTTATTACTTATTCTTTCTTATATGTTTGATGTTTTTTACAGAGACACAAAGAACAGCCCAACCCACCCCAGAGAATCAAAGCCGGGCTTATTACTTTACACATCTATGAACTTTTAACTTTACACAGTATATGGTTGACAACAAGTTATTATAGCGTTCAGTCCGGCAACATCTGTATATTTTTAAAATAGGTCAAAAATACATTCAATAAATGAAATAATTTTTCTGTGAACCCTCTCATTGTATACTTGATTTATTTCAACTTTGAGGAAGTGTAATATGTCAAATTACAATTCTGGTAAGAACATCTGTCACATCTGTCCTCAACTCCAGGGTAAATCTTAGACAGCCTAGCTTTGCTAAAGTGAACCCTATAGACAACTCTAAAGTGGATTAGAACAAGACGAGCACATGAAGATGCTGAGCACACATTTGTGATTACTCTCTCCCACCAGTTTTCATCCATTGATAGACCCAGAAAAAGTGAGCAAAGTGTCGGTCAGTTGTTGAGGAGGTAAAGAGAGAAAATTGGGGAAGTTTTTTGATGCAAAATTTCTTACTTGAAATAATATGAAAAGATTCTTTGAAGGGAGTGTAAATTTTTCCATTATATTATAATAACTATTGAAAGAGCCATCACAGTATTCTGACAGTATTGCAGTATTACTATGGGATTCTGGACTTCTGTAGGTATCTTAGTTGGCAGTGAGGAACAAATAACAAGAAGTTAATAGAGGAAGAAGTTGAGCATGAAGATGTTTCAAACTTGCACCAAAGCAAATCCGGAGCATCAACAAGATATCTTACTTTTTTGATGTGAGTAGCCCAAAATAATATTGAAAGTTAGGAAGTGCGAGACATCCGTTAAACTTGGGGTAGTGGGGTAGTGATCTGCGGATCCTCGGAGACCCCTCCACCCCAAAGAAAGCTACCAACCATTTTATCCAATTTATCGAAAAAGTGTTTGGGAAAAAATATTGGGAGTTTTTGAAATAGATAAAGAAATGTTGGCAAGACGTTCATTTCGATTATGTTAATGTTATTATTAGGTAGAGGGGTAAATTGTTCCATTTCTGGAGATAGCAGATATTAGCTTTGGGAATGTACGGGTTATGTTAATACCAAGATATTTAAAACCAGTCCTGGCGAGTACCTCATTCTAGTTGAAAAAATTCTTAGCGCATTCCATTTGTCTGTACACTGGCCTGAGGTGATGTATATAGAAGCCTATCCAATTAATTCATGTATCTCCAAATCTGCCATCCCTTGATGAAGCCATTCTGTTCCATGGAAATAATATTTGGCATTATCTTCTCCAAACGTAACGCCAGACATTTGGACAAAACCTTTACATCTACATTCAGTAGTGAGAGAGGCCTGTAAGATCGACAAAGAGTTGGATCCTTTCCATCTTTTAAGAGAACAGTTATAGGGATCTGGGTCCAGGTGGGTGGTAAACGGCCCTTCTCTAGTGATTCATTGAACATTAATAAACGTAAAGGGGCCAATTTATCAACAAACTTTTTATAAAACTCTAATGAAAACCCATTAGGGCCAGGAGATTTATTGGATTGCATAGGTTTGATTGATCATTATAATTCTTCAGGGGTCAACTGACTATCCAATTGACCCACGCATGTAGAAGCAATGGTAGGGTTATTCAAATTAATAAGGAAGTCATTCATCTGTGTTTCATCTGGTGGAGAGTCTGATTTATAAATTAGAGTAAACTGTTTTAAAAGTGTGATTAATGCCTTCAGAGTCTGATATATAAGAATTTGGATTAGTTTTAATTTACGCTATAAACTGAGAAGCGCGATTGCGGTTGAGTTGACGAGCCAGTAAAAGGCATGTTCATAAAAAACTCCTCGGGAATGTAGCAATAGTTGTTTAGCCTTTTTTTTTTGGGATGAGATCAAGCTCGGCTTGGAGATCCAGTCGCTTCTTGACTAAATTAGGAGATGGAGGGGAGAGCACACTCCTGATCCAAATTTTTTATATCTAATGTTAGAGACAGTATTTTTGCATTTAACTTTTTATTCGTACTTGAATTATAAGAAATAATCTGTCCTCTCAGAAAGTACTTCAGTGTTTCCCAAACCAGTGAATGTGATGTAGAGTCGTTTTGATTAAATAAAGGGAACCTACTATAGCTTTGGAAATGAAATCCCAAAACGATTTTTCATATAATAATAGTGGATTAAATGTATTTTTATAGTTACTTATTTGTATATCAAGACCGAGTGGGGCATGGTCAGAAATAAGTATGGCAGAGTAGTCGGTAGAAACAACATGAGGGTTTAAACTTTGGTCTGTAAAAAGGTAATCTATCCTCGAATTGATTGAACGGGGCAGAAAAAAGAAAACTTTTTAAGTGTAGGGTTGCGAAGTCTCCAAGAATCCCGAGGTTTGTGGATTGGAACGGTCTAGAATTGGATTTAACACAATTTAAATCACAGCTAAATATCAATAATTTACTGTTTGTATTAGTAATGCATCTTAACAGTCAATCAACAAAAATTGGGTGATCAAAGTTTTGGGCATAAACATTTACAAGAACTACCTTCTTCCCCACCAATGAGCCTGAAACCATGATAAACCTGCCATTTGTATCAGCTAGAATATTTTCCTCTGTGAATTGCGTTTGTTTCCTAATTAAAATAACTATACCTTTTGAGGTTAAATTTGAATGATAAACTTTTTCAATCCAAGGTGATTTCAGTCTATTTTGGTCCACAACTCTGAGAAGTTTTGACCTTTAATAGTATAACCATATCATTAACATTCCAGGTAACACATTTTGTGGATGTGCCTTCATACAAAACCTGTATCAGAAAAATTTTGAAATTTAGAATTCTTGCCTGTCATGTCGCATTAATCCATTATCACTATTATAAAGGCCACCTTCTGCAACATCTGACACCATAGTATCCTTAGTGCACCTTTTATCTCAGTTACATGTTAAGGAATTCATCCTGGTAGGTGATTTAAATTGGGACGGGCTAACACCGGCATCTGATGATTATAAAGCACATTGTCAGTCTTTTAATCTCAGTCAGATCATTGATAGTCCCACTGGTCCTAACCCAAAATGCCAGAATAAATCATTCCTCATTGATCTTTTTATCACTAATATGCCACATTAATACTCTGGTACAGGCGTTTTTCCTAATGACCTAAGTGACCGCAGTGGGGTTGGCGCTGTTAGGGAAACTAAAATACCCCGTTCGAAGCCCCCATGTCGTCAAAAAAAAAAATCTGAAGCATTTCCGTGAAAAGGCCTTTATTTTAACTTGGGTCTGGTTTTCAGACTGGCTACAATTTTGACAACTACTAAATCAATGTTATGTTATGTCAATCAATGTTAGCAGAATACTGCTTCTATCAAAGCTGCAAAACTATTTATCTCGGACCACTCACAGTTTAAATGACCCTAAGAGACTTTGGAAAACCATTAAGTCACTCTCTGGCAGCGCCCGATCATTAGGGCTGCCACCTCAGTTAATTGTTAACTCCAGCCCTGTGTCTGACAAATCTGAGATGCTAAGCTGTCTTAATAGACATTTTGTTGCATCCAGCAGCTTGTTCGACACAGTTTTTGATGGTAAATCACCTACTTCTTCTCCCACCAGTCATGCCTCTAATAACCTTACCTTCTCACTTTCTCAATTTTTCGTCAGTGAAGTTTTTAAAGCCTTAAACGGCTTAGATACTAAAAATTGTGCAGGCCATGACAACCTCTCATATTATAGCTGAACCAGTGTCATATATCTTTTATCTCTCCATACAACAAAATATTATTCCTGATGTTTTGAAAACAGTTTTTTTGTACCATCTTTACTGAAAGGCGGTGATCCCACTGTGCTAAATAACTATCGACCATTTTCCAAACTCTGCATTTTATCCAAGGTTCTTGAAAAGCTGGTGAATGATCAGATTAAGGAGTACTTGTGTTATTTTAATATTTTATCTCCCCATCAGTCTGGCTTCAGGAAACAGCACAGCTGAGTGACTGGCTCCATAAAGATTTTAAATGATATTGTTGAAACATTGGATGCCAAAGACTACTGTGCTGTACTTTACATAGATCTGTCTAAAGCATTTGACATTTTAGATCATGGCATCTTGTGTTCTCAGACTTTCAGACATTAGCTTCTCCGGCCACACTGTTAGCTTTTTCTCAAACTATCTTTCAGGTCGTAAGCAACGTGTGCAGCATGGTGATCTTTCATCACGTTCATCATCTCAATGTCATCAATGGAGTGCCACAAGGCTCAGTTTTAGACCAACTTTTTTTTACAATCTATGTAAACAATGTGGGTCATAATATTACCGATGCATCTTTACATCTTTATGCGGAAAATGCAATTATTAACTTTCATGCAAACACTGTTGCCCAGGTCTTTCAATGTCTACAGTCTGCATCCGACACCATTCAGTCACATCTATTTAATCTCAAACTGGTGCTACACGCTGAGAAAACAAAGGGCATGTTATTTTCAAACAAAAAGAAATTGCCATCAGTGGTGTCCCTAAAGAGTTTTTGGCCACTTATACATAGTTGAAATTCTTAATTGATGACAATCTCTCTTTTAAGCCTTGTATCTTACATTTTTTAAAGAAGCTGAAACTAAGGCTATGGTTCTTCTTTAGGACCAGATCGTGTTTTACACTCAATGCCAGGAATTGGCTTGTACCTGCCACTTTCTTACCAGTTGTTGATTATGGTGACATTGTTTATACGAATGCCTGTGCCAGCTCTCTACAGATGTTTTCTCATGGAGCTGCGAGATTTATAACTGGCTGTATACACCTCACCCACCACTGCACTCTGTATTCTCAGGTCAACTGGTCATCATTATCCACACGTAGACTTCTGCATTGGTACACTTTTATTTACAAATAAATCCTTGGACTGAATCATTGTCTGCACTCCATGCCTTTATTACAGAACGTACAGAACTTGCCAAGAAGGCATTTTCATATTCTGCCCCTTCAACCTGGAACACTTTATAACAGGATCTGAAGTTGTCCAGTTTGATTTTAATGAGGGATTTTATGACAATTTTACGGGCACTTGAATAATCTCTTAAAAATGTGTTCCTGTTTTTAACATTTCAATCTGGTTTGATTTTTACTGTGTTTGTACTTTTATTATATAGTTTGTCTGACTGTAACTGATCGCTGTTTGTTTGTACTGCTAAAACTCACATTAGTATTCAGTATACAACACACTCTTTCATACCCAAATACACTTTAATAACTTAATAAGTGTAGACACAAGTTAAGCACATAGCCAAAGATGGGAATATTAAAAGAGATATTGTTGGGACACAGAGTAGAGTTTAAAAATTAAACCAGAACAAAAAAGTCTGACTCAAGCTAAAGGTTCAACACCACTCCAGATAAGACCTGATGAAGTAGACGATTGCTTCTCGTCCTGATGCACAAGAATGTCACTGGTCCTTTCTAGCAGGGTTGGAAAAATAGAAGTCCCAAATATGTCCCTGAAGCACATACAATATGTGTGTATTAAGTCTATTTACCATTTTCAAATCAATATTACTCATTTTTAATAGGAAATTGATGGGATTGCTTCATTCAGTTGCTGTTTTCATCCATGTTGATGATGTTAAACGGCCAAAGTTGTTACATGAAACATAATGCAGGAATCTTTGGCTAGTGTCTCTGCAACAAGTTGTTTCCAAGAGGATTTTGTATTTTTTTTCATTTATTCACTAGTTTACAGGTTTAATTTTGGAGTGACTGATAATAACGTCTTGACTTATTAAAAAGTTAGTCATATATATGACTTTGGAGAAATTATTATAGTTCTGTCAATTAAAACAACTTTTAATAAATAACAATGAATACAACAGAAATAATAAAAAAAAAACATTTCTTTCTTTCTCTCTGGACCAGTACAAACCACCGGATTGATGGGACAGCTGGTGTAGTGCACATGTTAGCATGCCCTCTAACAACTTCTCTTGCTGTATTGGCAGATACAATGAAAGAAAGGGTCCATTTTAAGGTCAATTGTATCCAATTTTGCCCAAATGGATTGCACACCTAACAATCATTGTTGCAGAGAAAAGGTAGCAAGTTATTGCCTACCTGGTGGCGTGAAAACATTTTAATTTGAATAACCCAGACAGGGCTGTCACTCAAAAAGGATTACAGTTTACCGTAGATTTGTTTACTTAACAGGGTTTGCCGAGTGATTATCTCATAAGTGGCTGACGAGCACATTTTAGTGTGTGTCTTCTTGTGAACGAGTGTGTTTACTGTGGAAATGTGCAACAGGCTTTGGCCCCGAAACATTAATTCCACTTCAAAAGAGACATTATCTGACTTTGCCAGGGATTTTCCAAGTCGAGCGTATTTCGGATGAGGATTTACTTGTATCAGTGCGTTGGGACTTCTTAGCTTAACGAAGGCTTCTTACGAAGATTGACTGTCAATATTTCTGCACCTCATTATGAGACCATATTTTAATTTAGTTGGTGGTGACCGTTTATTATTTGATAAATGTTTAACTGACAAAAAACATCTATGGACTCCTGTGACTCTAGGTCTGACCAATTGTATTTAATCTGACCTCATGAAAAATCTTTATAAACACTGAAAATGAAGTTGGTTTAAGACTTTAGTTTCTCTTTTTTAATTTTTCCATTAGTCAATAAGGATTTTTTGACCCTCATCATTTTTTTACGTTACTTGTGCGGGTGCTTTAAATGAAATGAATATATAATAAAATAAATTATATTAAATTTAACGTCTGCTTTTATGATGTCATGGTACTCAGATTTCTTTTGGTCAGTTTTGGGATTCACATTAGCCACAGAATTGAGAAATAATACATTTTGAGGAGATATTTGATCCAATAATAAGTCATAAACCATTGCTTCTACATAATGGATATTCAATACAGCTAAAGTAATGCAATCTTCAGGTCATTTAGGACATTTACATAGACTATGATAAAAAAAATAATATTGCTAAAGTTCAACAAACCATTTTCAAAATTACAGCAGAGCAAGAACTCTCGTCTATCCAACAAAAGAACAACAACTTAATAAAAAATGATCTGCGGATTACTTTTTAAATCTCATGCTCTCTTTTGTAAGTTCATAAAAAGTGTGTGTTGAATTCACTGTGTTGTGTATGTGTAGTGTATGTGCAGGACTCTAACAGGATGTCAACTTTTTGGAGGTTTCATTTATCATCTCTTCCTGAATTTTCTTTTTTTTTACTTTAACATCAGTTTTAATTAGGAGTGTGTATTGGCAAGAATCTGGCGATACGATAGGTATCACGATTTTGCAGGTTTTGTTGTCATGAAGGAAATGACATATGTTGCCAACTAGTGGCGGGAGGTTTATTTGCAGCACACAAATGAATGAACACTGTAAATACTTGAGCCTTAATAGTAAATACTAATAAAAAACAATCTAATGATTTTCTTTTATACACACACTATTAAAATATAAGCCATAGAATAACTATGAATAAAACATACATTTATTTTATATTTATATCAATACAGTGCTAATTTTAGTATGATTGGAATTCAATCCATTATTGTAAATTGTTGCTTATTTATCATTTACACTTTGTATGAAATGAAATAACATTAATCATCTTTGAGCAATATGCGGGCCACATAGATGACGTGGCGCGCAAATGTTGTTCTACTGCATCTGAAAGTTGTCATACATGCCGGGTTTTCTTGGTGTTTTTTAGTTTTTTGGTCCTGCAAGTAAAAATGTTACTCTCTAAATAAAACCTAATTTGGTTTGACTGGCGTATTGTTCAAATGATTTAACTGCCTCTTACAGGATTCTTTTGAAATATTTCTCTGGACTGTCAAATGAAATCTGGACATTGTGCTGCTGCTTAGAGGAGCTGCCAAACATGGATCTTCATTGAGTCCAACACCTGGAAAAACACTGGACATGTGCATGGCCTGGAGGAGTCAGGTGAGATGGAGAGCACTAAGAGCCTCTTTGTTTCTCTCTGCAACTCTTAACTTGTCTTACGTCTCCTTTGTTTATTACTCCAAGTGTCTCCAAATGAGCCATCAATTTGATTGACGGCTCACAAAGCCATTGATTCTCGTAGTTGTGATGAGTTCAATCCTCAAGTCAAAGCCAACAATGAAGCACCAACCTTCCTCGGGCGGTCTCTGACAACCCCTGATCTGCCATCTGGATCCAGTTTGAGCGAATCTTACAGCGTCGTCCTCAGGCTGTCGCCACGGACTCATTATGGGATGGACTACTGTATGTTTACACACGGTGATTAGCGGAGCCGGGTTGCCAGAGTACAACCTCCTCCTTTTGTTCCAGATGGCTGCTGAACTGATGTCCTCCTTATCGTGCTCTTTCAGACGCTCGTCACCACAGACAGGGAATCACACCACTGCCATTTCTGGTGATGTCGCCGGAGAGGAAATCACATTCTTGGATGTGCGTCGCATACAAATCATCCTTCGCACTGTGACATCAGGACTTATTATGGGATGGTTCGGGACATGAGGCT
This sequence comes from Callionymus lyra, assembly GCF_982586985.1. Lineage (NCBI taxonomy): Eukaryota > Metazoa > Chordata > Actinopteri > Syngnathiformes > Callionymidae > Callionymus > Callionymus lyra. Next base: position 20,574,609 of record NC_141825.1, on the reverse strand, counting down.
TGAAATTGAGTAAAAGAATTTTCATGATGATGACACTTTTGGATGCTATTCTTTCCATATTTGTGTGAGGGCATTAAAAGAATGTATAATCTGGATAAACAATGTGTAAACATCCCGATTGCTTTGTTGAATTGCACTTATATGAAGAAGAATGACTAGTCGTAATTTGTTCCCTATTTTCCATATGTCTTTGAACACACCACTTGATTGTTCTTAAGACTAGAAGTCCCTGCATTTTGCTGTTCTTCCTTGAAAACCCCACAAGGCAGCCGATTGGCTGGAGACCCCCTGTAGAGACTGTTATGTAAACATTGCGATCATTGTCACACTACAGGAGGGAACATTCTGAGAGGGAGTGGGGAGGGGCAGAGGAGGGGGCCCAGTAAATGATTAATGAATGCTTTTTAATGTGAAAAAAAAAAGTTCAGTTCAGGCTGTTCTTGAACCAAGGATGGTTGGGTTGAGAGTTGAAGTCTCAATCAGGTGAGCCAGTCATCTTAAATGGAAATCAAGGTGGAAGAAGGCTTTTCTTAAAGGGCATCTAATGTGTTGATTTGAGTTTCTCTTAAATAGATGTTGGACTCTATTGTATGATCAGTATGTGTCTGTTTGTACAAAACTCTCTTTTCATTTAAATATCTACATAGAAAACGTGCTTAAGCCCCGCCCACCGAAAACACTTTGTTTTCCTAGAGATAAAATCTTCTTTATTATAACCAGACCCACTCTGCTGTGATTGGTAAAACATAAAGGTTTGTCACCGCGCGTCATCAATTCCCTAATTGGACTCGTTTTATAAACAAAGCGGGGCGTGATTACAGCTGGCCGGAGGAGGGGTGAACTCATTATTACGTCACAATGGATTCTGCTCTGAGATTTCAGACGGGCTTATTAAAATTAGGTTAAAAACATGGTCATGATGAGGAACTCACTGCATCTTGGAGAGGAAGACTTTAACATTTAATACATATACAGTAAGTGAGTCAGGAGAGTTGGATTTTCACAGTAGTTCACCTTTAAGAAGGTTTTGGCTAAGAAGGAGGAACTTTATGACCAAAGACACGTCATAATAGTAGGCTTTGGCCTACTAACACCTTAAGAGTAGCAGGTGAAAACCTCTCTTAGTTTAATTCCGTCTGTTTTCTTGACATTTCTGTGAAATGCCACAGGGTAGTTTTATGTATGTGTAATTGCTAGAAAGCTCACACGTTTAATTTAGTATGAATGAAGGACATTTTGACTAAAATAACACAGGTTTCTAACTTGTTTATTTAATGTGGGGAGCTGAGTCTGGCTGACACTGCCTCCACTTAAAATTCTCAATTCAGTCCACACAGTCGATTGTCTCATCATTTTGGAACAAGACCTCCCAGGTATTACAACTCATCCTCATTCTTGCCACTGATGGCTAATCGATTCCGGCGAGAGTTGAAGGTCGTCAGAAATCGAACCACTCAGACAAAAGAATCTATCTAAAGGAGTGAGGTTATTATTTGGCTCACACAAACACAAATCCGACACCCTATGACTGCGATTATCTTTGTAAAAACAGCCTGTTTTTGTTCAATGCTAAAATGAGTCTTAAACAATAGGAAGAAATGAAGAACTCTCAGGTTGAAAGAATGTTTATTTCTAAGTATATTTGAAATCAAACATGATTTCATAATATACTATTGATGTTCCCTCGGTAAGACCTGATGCAGTTTCCCATCATTTAATAAACTTTTAAAACATTTAACCTTTTACTCTATTTTTTAATGAGTAAACAAGCAAAGCACGAAAAAGAAACAAAAACTCAACACAACAGCTTAAATGTTGACTAAACCAGGAACCAAATTTTGTGGTTAATAAAAATGTTTTTAACCACTAGACCACCAGCTAGTTAGGTCATACTGTACATGGGTTGTTAAATGTTTGACTTTGACACCTAGGAATACTTCAATATTTTGTCAAAGAAACATTAATATCACGATGGTCAGATCATGATAAAATGTAGTGAATGAATGACAAAACCTTCAAAATGTTGCAGATCCCAGATGGAGCTAAGGAACACCGTCAAAATCCAATAATTTATTTGATATTTATTTGACTATTTCTAAGTGTAATGAAAATTTTATTCAAAACACATACAATGTGTTTAATCTTGTATCATGTCAATAATTACATCATAAACAAATGAAACCTTTTTAATATAAAAAAATATATTTTATGGTAATATAAGTCATTTTCATATACATTAATTATGAGGCTATTTTTTTTCAATTTATTTAAGATTTTCGGAAGAAATAGAAAAGGGCTAAAAAGTAAAATGGCATTGTATCAAGAGCTTTTTTCGTAACTTCCTCGCCAGCGTTTGAATCCGTCCACGTTTGATTTGTTGTATAATGTCCATGTGATGTTCTTCACGTCCCTCATTAATCTCCTTCTAACAGGAAACAGATGCTGCCTCAGTTCTAGGTGCTCGGTGTTCTGGTGTCAGCGGGAAGATCTGAGATAATCACCGGAGTCACACGGTAAACGAACAGTCAGGCAGAAAAGGCAACACGAGCGCACTAATTATCCCGTGGTGGGAAAGGCAGGTTCCCTCGTCAATATGACCTCACACCATAATTGATGTAACACATGAACACATGTGCGTTCCTGTCTCTCGTGTGCGATCACATGACGGCTTTTTTCCCCAACTCTTTGGTCCCTTGTTAGCTGCTTTTTTCTTAACCTAATTAAGGCTCTTCTGGAGTGACAGCACTGTCCCATAGTGACTGTAATGTTTAAGTTTAAGTTCAATAAAACTGTCTCCCTGTTCGCCTCTTTTTGGCTCTTTTCAACTCCCTTTTTTTCTTTATTATTTCTTTATTTATCTAAATGAGCAGACATTTCCCCCTTTCTGTTATTATGGATAAGCTTTTTAAAGGGACTAGTTTAATATTTGAGCTAACCGTCCTTGAAATGAAACGAAGCATATTCACGCTGTTGTAGCATTTTTAATAAGGGAGTAGTTTGCACATGACTGCTTTCAGCCTTTTGGCCTTTGCAAAAACAAAAAAACTGGTTCAGTCCAGTCAATTTAAGTGTCCCTTTAGCTGTAGACATCATTTTTCTCTGAACAATTTCTCATGTTAGGGCGTCATACAAGAGGGACATTACAAACAAGCAGTATGGAGGAATTTATATAGATATGCATTCCTGCCTGTAACTCCAAAAAGACACAGATTATCCTTAGTTGATATGAAGGTGAGTATTAAAAATGTTGTGATGATGATCACTTAAAAATGTTTTTGACACATCAGACTGTTATTAACAGTAATTGCCAATTTTACATTTTAAACTTGGGGGGGGGGGGGGAGAGAACACTTAAGGAATTTATTTTTACCAAAAACAAATCAAGCATTCAAGTTTTATTAAAAACAAAAATCTAGATTGCTTTTATAAAAGTGAAGACAATGTGGAAGTTTCAAAACCTGCAGCTCATTGACTGTCCACTTGAAGCAGGCTGCAGAAAGATCAGAAGTGCATGGTTAGAAAAAATAAATATGGTATATCACCTTTGGCACACAAGGTAGTTTTAATGTCCGATCGAACTTTAACATCCCCAAGCTCCACCTCTTCACTAGAGTCTGGCTGAACCAGAAGACTGTATTTTCGAAATGACCTTGTGACGTCACAGATACTACATCCATATTTAAGATAGTCGATGCCAAATATAAGTGTAAATGCTACGTAACAAGAGGAAAGGAATATGGCTGACCTAGGTGACACTACTGATGGGTGATGAGGCCTCATGAAACAGCTCAGTAATAAAATACAATGTATCGTTTTCTGACGTTAGATGGAATTCCCTGCTTTATAATATTTGGCTCTAATCTACTCATTGGTCAAAGATACATCTTGTGGATGCGCTGGGACACATCATCAGTGATAGTGTATCCTAGGATCATTGGGGGTTTCGGGTCCTTCAACATCAGACCCCCTCAGCCAAGATGACTCAACCGGGGGCGATCAATCCCAGGCCTGTGTCCCAGCAGCGTTTGCCCACGATTATGCCCACTTAATCCATAGCCATCTCGTGGCTTTCTCTGTGGCTTCCGTTGTTGATCTGATGGCCTTCCATTTTGCCTCCCCGACGAGTCCTAGCCAAACACAGCTGAACACACTACAAAGTGACCGCCCTGCAAATCCCCGGCAGTCCACCTCCTGAAGCTCACAGATAGTTTTCCAGACTGGCCTCCTGCACTCTTCCGCTAGCTCCTGGTACTTGGCCCACTTCCTCTCATTGGCCTCCTCTATGTGTTCTTCCTATGGCACGGTGAGCTCCAGAATGATCAGCTGCTTGATGGAATCTCAGACAACGATCATGTCTGGGCAAAGCCTGGTTGATTTAATCCTGGGGTTCCTTCCCAGGGAACTTTAGTTCTCTGCCCAAGTCTACTTCCAGTTGCCAGTCGTTGGCAGAGGTGAGGAGGCCAGACTCTGCCTGTGGTGGTGTATTTGGCTTCCTTTGAAAAGTGATGGTCTTTGGTCTGTGGTGGCATTTGCTGGTGTTGATGGCAGTGGTGATGCTGTCAACTACTCCTCTAAGCACCTTGTCGTGGCACCAGCGTTTAGCGCCCATCTCCAAGGGCTTTTAGACAGCTGCTGAGTAGGTGTTCTAGGGAGTCCCATCCTGAGTACAGGGGACAGGATCATGTTTCCCTTTTACCCCAAACGTGGAGGTTTGCACGGCTTGGAAGGACATCATAAAAGGCCTGGACTGCAAAAACCTGATGCGATGGAAGTCTGCTTTCCAGATGTTGGACCAGGTGATTTTCCGTTGCAGAAAGTTCTCCTATTTAGTCCAAGCTCCTTGCTGCCACATTCCCACCATCCTGCTGGCTCATACTTTCATACTTCCTCCACGCCTGCTTGCATTTCCTCCTGGATCAGATGTTGGCGCTCCTTGCCCTGGACATTGTCAACTCTGGTTGATGGAAGGTAGCCCATGCCTGCACGCCCTGTTGCCATGGACCCCACCAATGCCTTCCGCCTCACCTGAGACTCAGCCACGTCTAGGGCTTTGGCTGCACTCCACTTCCTGCCTGTTTGAACCTCAATACCAGCTGATGCCACCTTAAGATCTCTGGATTCTCTGTACTGCAATGGTTCCTGGACATCAAGAACTATTCAATGAGTCCACTGATTGGGAGCTGCAGGATGTTGCAGAGGCCGGGGCAGGATGGAATGCTGGTAAATTTTTTATAATAACCTGGCATCACTTTCAAACTTAGAGTGACATCTATTGGCCTTTCAAAGTTAAGACATGATATCAAGATATAGTTTCGACCAAGCTGTTTCATGGAGCCTCATCAACCCAACACTAGTAAATGCAAACAAATTTTTTTTTAAATCAGAAACTCTCAGAAATGTATAATATTTGGTAGTGAATGGTCACCCATACATGGCAGTATATCCTCATCATCCTAACCCTAACCCTAACCCTTGCCCTATCCCTAACCCTAACCCAACCCTAACCCTAACCCTAATACTAAACCTACAAATATGTACTGTTTAAATCTAAGTAACACCTTTGCAATTATGTTATTGTCAAGTCAAGACTCAATTGCACTCCAAACCAGCAGAGGGCGAACATGTGCAAAAGACTCTGGTGGGACCAACATTCTGGCCTGTGTTGCCAGTAGGACCGAATTCACCTGCGCACCCACCAGAAGAGCATGGCCTAAATGTTTGGACTGAGCCCAGTCAGTGTCTCTCACCTGCTCCTGAAAACAGGACATGACCACAGCTCCTGATCACCCAGAAGATGCAACTGGTAGGAAAGAAACTTCTTTTAAAGAGGATTATGTTTGCTCCTGAGTGCTAATAATTTATTAAGATACTTTTGTTTAAGCTAATTTAAGCTTGCATTTTGTCTTTTGGTTTGCACTTAAAACTGATTGTTAGCATGTACTGAAATCATTTTGTAAACTTGTTTGGAAAAGCAAGTTATATGAACATTTTATTTAACATTTTAGTTGACCTTTATTGAAATGTATTAAAACTAATGCATGTTTCTGTTTTAAAGGTTTTCAACCTATTCTTTAGTGTCAATTATATTCCGAACTGGATCTTCGACTGAAATCATCAGAAGAAAATAAAAACCAAAGAAAGAGAATCGAGTTGTCCTTTGCATCCTTCGACAAGTGGTCAAGCCCTTTTCAAGTTTAGGCATAGTTGTGGTCCGAACACACACAGAACTTGACAGTTATAGAGCTGGTTTCTGAACGTGACTTTGTTGCGACAAACATTTCCCAAGTACACGTTCAAACTTTCATTTGCTGTGTTCTCTCCCAGGATTGCCTGTGATGAGTCCATCAACAGGGCAGGGATGTGAAAAAAGAATCATCGGACCCGAAAGGAAAAGACGACTAAAGATATCCTCCTCTCTGTTCTATCTCACTCACAGTCAGCCAATTTCACTCCGCCACGCTCCACTGTGCCCCCATTGTGTGCTCACCTCAGGTATAAGCTGAACAAACCTACACGCCTGTTGTATGTCTCGGACAGAAGGTCGTGAAATTGCCAAGCAAGCGTTCAAGGAGGGTTCTAAAGAAAGAATGGTGATCCAGTATGTGATAGTTTGCAGGTGATCTTTTTTGTGGGGAGTTGGGGGGTCAAACTGCTGCCTGGTTCATTAGTGGAAGGTCATGTTAATGGCAGCTCATGCCTCACAAGAGAAATGTCTGCTCCTTGATCAATCCCACATGCTGCTCTAAGGTACTTCAGCTGGTATCATCAGATCACTAGCATGACATCACTCCACCTCCCTCGAATCTGAATTGTGGAGGACATCGAGCCAGGAAGCGTTTGTTTCTTTGGGCTGATTTCCAACTATGTAAGAGATCTTCAAACACTGTCGTCAGTGAGAGAACTTGTCTTCCACAGGTCGATTAAGCTTTGTTCAGCAGATGCAATTGCAACAATAAAAATCTATAATTTTTTGATTCGTTTTGAAGTGAAGCGTTTAATAACTGAACACAAATGTAGCGAACACTCACACAGGGACTATTTCATTGCCTGGTTCATGTTGGATTTGTGTAAAAAATAAAGTGGAAATCAATCTCACAGAATTACTTATTGTTAGTGCTGTTTTGTACCTAACATTACGTTCTTTAATATTCTTTTTTCCGGTATTTTCATTTAGTGCTTGTTTGAGTACTGCACCAGATAATGTAAACTATAATGTAGTTTAACATTAAGTTTTATTTAATAAAATAATTAGACCACAGTGATGTGAAGGTGCGATTTGATCTTTTTATATAACTGGCATCATTGCTGTATTCTGTGTGAAAAGAAATATCACAATTATTCGAGACATATTATTCTTGGTAACTCATTGCGTATTCCTATTCAACACTCGCCCACTTTCCATTTACACATCAGACTTCTCCAATTTTCCGTCATTTTTGCTGCCAAAAACAATGTAATGCTCTTTCATATATGTTGTCCAAAATCAGCAAAATAATATTAAATTCAATAAACTTCAATCGAATCATCTTCCTGGGGGTTGACAAAATGTTTTCGACATATTTAAGTCATTGGAAAACTTTGACCTAGTGGTCTAGTGGTTCACAACAAATGTAATTTTCCCAAAACGTTTCATGAATCATGGTCATTTATTTTTATTAAATTGATTGAATGCTGTATTTTACAGCGTCATGTGAAATTATCTCCTTTGGCAGAGGTATGTGCTGCCCCAGTGCTTTTATAGTTTCCAGAAGCATTTTATTTTTTTTATTGGACTTGAACAGTGTTAAGACAGCTCTGGTTGTGTTTGCACACTTAAGACACAAGTGTTTATCTTGCGTCTTACAGGCAGTTGTGTTTGATTAATGATCGAATGATTAATGTGATTTTTTTTTGTTATTTGCTATTAAACCAGCATTAAAATTATATTTTTTAACCATTATGTTTGCAAACTACCTTATGAACTAGGTAGAACTGGTCGATGATTGAGAATCAGATTAGAAGGCTTAAAGTGATTAATTCGCTTTTAGAAGTGGAAAGTATTTTACTTAAAACAGAACGTTTTGAAAGTTTATAGCCGTAGCTATAAATATATGGCTAACATGCTATAAAGACAGTTTTCACAACAGTTAAATATTGTGCAAGCTCCCAGTGTAGACTGTAGACAATGGCAGCTCCTAGGGACTTGTTCAACTTTTTTCAGGAACAATTTCTCTTTCCGATAATTCATTACAAGACGAGGAGTACAGAGGTATTTGGATATTTTGTGAATGTTTTTGGATGAAGAAAAGTGAGCTCTGGTTGTGACCGTCATATGGACATCCATAACTCCAAAAAGACTGAAAATAATCCCACCCTTAGACAACTATGAGTAAGTCGAAAATAAGTGAAACTTGAATTGTCAATTTAAGCATCAGCCGACGGAACGAGTCGATAGCCGAGGAGAGAAAGTCGCTGAAGCAAATCTTTTCTTTTATGATGTTTGCCAGACTGAAATCTTTGGCCTTGACCTAATGTCTGTCCGATGCTGCAGAAAACCCGAAATCTATAATCATATAATCACGGATTTTATATAACGATTTGCAAAGGCTGTTCTTTTGCTGATTTATTGTTCATACTTCATCAGTTTTTAACTGCTGTTTAAATCTTTGCTTAGCTAAATGTCCTTTACACGTGTTGTCGAATCCCAAACACACATCATTGAGCACGTTTTCACTTGCCTCAGGTTCTCTCCTGATGAGAGTGAATAATGTGCATTAGCGTAATAGTTTTTTAAGCAGCTCTTGCACATAAAGGCTCCCTACGTTAGCAATTTGCTGGATGCTTAAACCAGAGGAAGGCATGTAATGTAATACCAGCTAGGATATTATATGAGCTGCCATGCTTGAGTCCCTCTTGAGAGTCGGAGTCATAAATCCAAAAACTATTTTATTCCCCGACGATCAACACTTGAAGATTTAAACACATAGGAAAGAGTCTGGGTGTTAGATCCCCGGGCAGCGCCAGAGACAAAAAATTGAGTCGCGGACAATGTCAGCATAAAAGGACAGAAAATAATCCCTTCCTCTCTGAATACATGGAAATGTGGTTCTAGCTGCTCCTGCACTTTCTTAATTCTCTTTTCTTTTGGAAGTCCCGCAGGTCCCCGTGGGGAACTTTCATCCGTCAACTTCATCGTCTAATTGATCATCTAACTTCCCGCAGCGAGAATTGACATCGACATCCTTTTGCTCAGAAGTGCTTTTCCCTCCTTCCGAGGTGCGTCAGCTTAGACAGCAGAGCTGCTGAGGAATCAATAAACATCTCACGAATCGACAATGTCGTATCGACTGCTAATTCCGACGTGTGAAGGTTTTGAAAACAACGCGGCGAGAGTTACAATTATGTACTTAATTACAACTCGGAGTTATTGGGACTTTAATTTGGTGTTTCGTTTTATAACTGCCTTGTTATTCCACTTCAGTGAATTCAATTTACAGCTCTAATTATTTATAAGGATTTGGATTTCACACAAATTAAACTTACAGTTGCTATTATAAGTGACTTTAGTGAATTTTTCAGAACTGAAGTGTGGTTATTTTCTTAGTGACAGTATCATACTGCTAAAGTCTATGTTTCTGGGTTCAGGCAAATGATGTTGGCATAGAAACAGGGCTGTAAAAACAAATGTTCAAGTTTTAGTTTAAATGATTACATTTTTACATTTTTTAAAAACACAACATAACCTGGATCCGAGGGACTTTAGGAAAAACGGTTGAGTACCCTCAAGTCACATGCTTGTCTGTTGTTTAAACACCTGCATTAACTTTCATCGAGGTGCATCAGAAAGTAAAGTAGTAAAAGGAAATTTCCATCCTTTATATTTTCCTAAATAGACAATCCTCATAGGTCAACTAATGTGTTGAGTTGAGATGCAATAGGCGTATAGATGTAAATTTACTCTGCTGTGGTTGGACAACCATCAAGGTTTGTCACTGCACGTCATCAATCCCAGAAATCTCCACAGGCCTTGTTGTATAAACAAAGCAGGGCGTGATTACAGCTGGCTGGAGGAGAAGTGAAGCCATTATTACATCATAAATAAACTCCGTTCTAGTAACCTTTTGTTCGCCGAGATTTCAGAAGTGGGAAAACTTTATAAAGTAATATCTTCAAAACATGGTCATGATGAGAGACTTACTGCATCTTGGAGAGGAAGACCTCAACAATTGCAACATGCAAGTGAGTAAGGAGAGTTAGGTTTTTACATTAGTTGCCCTTTAATTTCAAATTTGTTTATTCTGGAGACCCACTCGTCAGTAAAATGTAACTTTACTTCTATACAGTCTTTTTGAGCTATTTGCTATACATGCGATATTGTCTATTGTTGTGTCAGTGTCTCATTTTATTTGGGTGGTAACTTCAAAAAACTATCTGGTCAAAGACACCTGTTTCAAACCTTTAACTATTGGCAAATTGTTACGTACTGTTGCTTGAAAATAGAAAAAATATTAGGCATTTTCAGCACAAGTAAATCTTTTATTACTCGCTTCTTCTTTAAACCTTTTTCCAGGTAATTTAAAACTTTTATCAAACCAGTACTACAAATACCAGAATTAATTGTAGCAAGAAATGTTTGTAAAAAATATTTTAAGACAAGGATCTTCATATTTTTATTCTATCTCCAAGTAAGTTGATAAATATGTCTGTATCTCTTACATTTTGCAACAAAAAAAAGGAAAAGTTGAGTATTGAGTAGTTGAGTATACACCCCCAAAACAATAAATAAAGTTTTTGGATAGTAATTCATGTTAAACCCACCATATTTGTTCATCCTAATATTTCATACCGTATCATTTGACACATACATTGTATTTCAGCAGTTAAATAATAGGATAGAGGGATGCTACAATGGTGTATATGTTCAGGTACAACACAGCTCTGGATCTCCTCCAGGTCTCTACTCTGATGCTTATTAAGTGGTGAACCAGGGTTCAGCACTCTGACTGGTCTGAATGGATTATTGCTTCTCCGAAGAGACAGAATTACTGTTTCCCCGCTCGCCGCCGGTGTGTTTGTCAATGTTGCTGACTGATGCTAATTATCTGATTTGCTGACTTATCGATCGCATTTTCTTTCAGTTGACTTCCTGATCGACACAATGGTGGATTGACAGACTTACGTGGAATACAATTACTATTGCTGGACTGAATGATTGACTGAGAGGAAATCTAACAGGTTAAATAACATTGAAACATAAACATGTAAATGTGCTATTACCTGACTTGGTGACCCTTAAACAGAAACAAAAAATAAAATAAATAAGGTTAATATAGTTAGAGCAATACAGCCCTCTGCTTGTATCTATACAGGAGATTAAATGTATTATTTCTATTGTGATTTTGAAACATTCCTCCTGTTCATTCCTTTTTTCTGTCTTTATTGTTCTTTTAAAATTATTTCTAATTGTTTTTTATCCATTAAAATCCTTTTTTTCATGAATACATTTTACTTTTTCCCTAATGTTTTAATCTATAATGATGACATATCCTTTTTATTTTATTTATCACGTATGTCACTCATATCAATTATATAAAATGTTTATTTTTTATTTCAAATATAATTTAATTCTTTTGTTTTTAAATAACTTGTAAGCAAATTCATTTTCTTGTTTCAGAATTTTGTGCCTCTTTTTATCAAGGTTTCCTTTAATGCTGCAGAATGACCTAATATATTGTCAACCAACTTTATAAAATGTGACTGGAGATCAAGGAGATTAAAATACAAAAGACCAACTTAAAAAGTGTCACCAGAACCTTCAGAAAACCATCGGGATATGAAAAGTGACATTCTGACACCACAGACTGTAACCAGGAAGCTTAACCTTTGCATTATCTCAGGGTCAATGTGACCCGGAGGCCCCAAAACAAATGTGTTTGTGGTATCTGTGTTGTTTCTGGGTCCCGGTAAACGACCTCCCTGTGTTCAGGAAATAAATATGCAGTGGTGGGTCATTGGGTCACCTTGACCCTGAGATAACACAAGGGTTAAGCAGCTGGTGTTGATTGCAGGTTGGTACCGAAGAGAAAGTACACTATAAAAGCAATACAAATACAGTACATAACAATAGGCACACAACAAACTTTTCTTATCATAAAGAAATTACATTTCTGTTCTTAATTCTCAAACAAAAATCATATTTACTCTATTTTGTCTATAGTTTTTTTCAATAATACGGAAAAAACATTTTGTATAAATTAAACTGATGTAGAACCAGGCATGTTGAATAAATGGTTAAGTATAGTTAGAACGTATTTTCCTAAGATGAATCTGACTTATTTGAATTGTTAAAAACAGCAGGGGAAGCTACAATGATTGATGACCTAAGGTGCCACTGGGCTGAGCGTGCGTCCACCTGAGTGTTTTTTCATTGAAAAAACAAACACAATGTGACATTTGAATTTATGAAGGTAATGCGATGACCAGCACAGCTAGTAGCAAACAGCCTGCAGACGCAGCACCCGCCATCATCCCCGTACTTGATTATTGCGATGACAAATGAGGAGCTGCAGCTTGTAATCCTGCAGACATGTGAGCAGGAAAATCTGATAAGGGATTCAGAGCACAATTTTTTAAAACTCATATAATTAGCTAGTTACCATCTCTCCAATATTAAACCTGACAATGTTAATCTATGTTCAATCTTCATTAATTAAAAAAGCAATTTGTTATGAGACACAGTTTAAAGTCCATTGTTAACCTGGTTTTTTAAAGCAAAAATATAATTTGAGTATTTGGTTTCCCTGCCCTCTTGGTCAAAATATATTATTTGTGAAATTAATAGGAATTTGTTCTGGACAAGATATTACTGTAGTTATCTAATCCAAAATTGCTTTGCTATAAACTATCACAAGGCATGTTTGCAGCACAAAAAAACACTTAAAAATAAATAAATAAATAAAACGAGTTTTATTCATCATTAGTTTTGTTGAACCGCAAGAAAAAATATAAAATAATATATATATATATATATATATATATATATATATATATATATATATATATATATATATATATATATATATATTAAATACAATTTAAAAGTTTTTTCTTTTAAAAAGATTTGTACTTTTTCCATCATCTCTGACTTGGAACTAAATAAAAATGATTGAAAGAAAATACTTAAACGGTTGGGTACAATTATTAAACTTTGCTTTTATTATTATTATATTTTTAATTTAGTGCTCATAAGAGGCATTTCTGTCGTCAAACCCACACTTTATTGACTACTGGGTATTTCATGTACTTTTCTTTTAATGTCAGATACTGTCCACTGCAGGTTGTCTACAGTACATCTTTTCACACGTCACTTAAATCAAAAAAATTGGATTTTCTTTTTTTATTTAGTATTTTATGATAGTTTTACATTTGATGCTTTAATATTTTGGAATGTTTTTACATTTGTAGAAACAGATACGAGACACAAATGAAGAAATATAATAATGTCACCTCTGGGGCTCCGTAGAAATGGTGTTTAATAACATTATTAAAAACAAAAATAAATAACAAATAATATGCCTTATATGTTTCTTTAAATGTTATATATATTAATCTTAATTTATATACATTTTCAAATATCGTTTTTTTATTTTAAATAACGATCTATAGGTACCGGTTTATTTATGTATTTTGTATTGTTTAAGATACTTTGGCAGTAGTTGCCGGAGAATTAACTTTAAATCGACTTTCCAAGCACTCATAAATGTCCAGGAGCGCCTGTAGGAGTCAGTAAGAACCTCCTTCTTATCTCCAAACTTCACTTCCTTCTTCTCCTCTCTGACGCGAGCCCCGAACCTGCAGCCGACGCACGCGCTGACTGACGGCTGTCAGCCAGACCTCAACACGGATTATTGACGTTTTCCTTTGGAGCGAAAGACGTCGAAAAAAAAAAAACAGACTGGAAAAGTTCCAACTAAAGTTCTTTCGACTCAACGTCTCTGGTCGTCGCACAGCTTGTTGAAGAAAACCAGACAAAAAAACATCTAAAAAAAGTGAGTTTTTCATGTGTTTAGCGTCATTTAATGTTGACATTTTAACATGATGCAACTAGCTTACATTATTTTTACAACAATATGAATTAAATAACATTCAGTCCAATACTAAACACATTTGTATATGTTTTTTAGAATGTATCAAGTCAGTTAAATGTAACTTTCAGGGGCCAAAGTTTGTTTTGGACACTGTTAAGCTACTTGAAGCTAACAAGGACGTCTTTGAGCCTCTTTTAACCATAATATTTAATTATTTAAACACCACTTTCAGTCTATAAAGGAACAAACTACATTTAAAAATAACATATTTAAAGGTGGAGTTGTATTAATACATGTAAGTTGTTGTAAAATATCTCTGTATCAATATAATTTGGTTTCCTCTGGGATATTCAGTTTCCCACAATTGAATAGTCGACTTGATAAAATTCTCTTTATATGTACCCACTGGTGGACTCGCTATCTGTCCAGGGTGTCCCCTGCCTCTTGCCTCTGGTAGCTGGGATAAGCCTCGCGATCATGTTGACACTTGATGATGCTTATATTTTTAAATGAAACTTCATTCCAATTTCGATAAATATTTTGAGTATAATAGTTATTTTTCTTTGTTTATAAATGAATTCTACTGGGTAAGAGGTGGAATATATTTAGATAAATTAAATTAAATATTGAGCATGTGTCTATTTGAACAACATTAAGATGTATATAAACTAGTGTTTTGAAAGTAGTCCTTAACTGGTTGCCTTTTTTTTTTTTAAGGACTAAAAAGAAAAACAATGGCATAATCTTTGTGTAGGTAATATCATCAGACAATTTTCATGTGGACTTGATAGTATCATCCTTTCATGTGTTGTTTTAAAGCAGGGAAACATGACATCTCCTCACTATAAAAGGAAACCTCAGTCTTCCAACTGCATGTGTTATCTTTTACCCAAAGCTATCATGGAGAGTAATCATTTTCCTCAATAGAAATGTGTTTTTTATTCCTGAATCTATTTTCCCCTCAGCTATTAATTGTATTTGGCTAGTCACATGAAGCCAGGCACTGAAAGGTTTTCACACTTTGATCCACTTCATTAGGCCTCATTTTTTGGTTTTAAAATCTTCTTTTCCTCATGTTATTGGAACGACTGCGTTTATTCCAGACAGAAATGACGATTAGGAATATGTTTTTGTATCTTTTTGCTTCTTCTTCAGGCTTTGTGGAAGCATTTCTGAAATTGCATATTCCCAGCACACAAACAGGAACTATAAATTAATAAAAAATATTAATATTAGCTTGTGGAGTGAGAGTATCTGGATGTTCTGTTCTATGTTAGTCTTTGTATCCTTTATCTTTGTTGTTTTTCTTTGACCTATGTTCTTTGTCTTTATCTTTAGACTTAGATTGTGTCATCTTGTTCTTCCTCTTTATGTTCTTCTTCTTATTTTATTTTTTATGTATCATTTTTTATTGTTTATGAAAAACTGCTGGCTAGTGGTAAAAAACAATTTCCCGAAGGAGACCTCCTGAGGGATCAATAAAGTTTTACCTTACCTTACCTTACCTTACGTGTTTTTGTCAACAACTGTTGTTCTAAAGTGCTATAAGTGTTGAGTGATAGAAAGATTGATCTGATGACAACATTTCTATATGATTTTACACCATCTTATTCCAAACAATTATCGTTTTATCGTATTGACGTATCTCACGTACTTTGCCTTGTCCTTAAGACTTCAGCGATGGCGAATAGAAAATCTAATGAAGCCACATTCATACTGTGACCTTTCTGAGCCAAAATTTGGTAGAAATACTTTTTTTCAGTGTTCTGCAATTAGAAAATGATTTCTTCAAATACACAAGCCTCCATACTACGACCTTTTCAACCTTATTATGCTTACATTTACATCATTTACAGCTTTGTAACTGATCCTCCTCTGCAGCCAAGTTATCATTCCCTGATACCTCCACTGGCCTTTCATCCCCCTCTCTCTTATGTTAACACAACTAGAAGTATATCAACCAATTCATAAATGTACTAGCCATCATATCAAAACATCCTCCTTTCACAAGACATACTAATAAAGGTATCAACACATTAAAAAAACAACAACAACTACCTTATTCTTCAAGAAAGAAAACATGTATTTTCATTTTACACCCTGAACAAAAACGAAATGAATTGTCTTTTAATCGTTCAGCCCAATTGAGAACCATTGAATCTTGAGCCTAATTATTTTAATTCTGAAAATTGCAAACTGCCGACGGGTATTTTCGAACACTGCCAAAGAAAGACGGGGTACAGAAAATGGCTTTAATATGTTGGAAAATAGGAAACATAATGAAGGAAAAAAATGAAGAGAGAGAGAAAATATCAACATTTTCCAAGTGTGGGTAAATTCACCAAAATACACAAGAAAAAAACAAAACAGAAATTAGTTTTGGAAAACAAACATCTTTATATGTAACTAGTGATGCATGATAAAAATAAATACAAAATCAAATAGTTTTCTGGCTAGATTCCATGTTTGCTCACATGCTTCTATTATGTACTTGACTCTCCCACCACAAGAGGAATGTGTTGAATCCTCAGTGGACGCATTGTGAAAGAAAATCACCTCTCAGTCTTGTCTTTGAATTCAAGTGGGACCGTATAAAAACATCACATGTGCGCCGTGGATCAATCTATTCTGGTGAAGTGGGAGTGGAGCAAGGTCATGTACTGTCTGACCCCTGCATTCCTTTCATCCTACTGGCATGTGGTCTGTGCCCCCCCCCCCCCCCTCCAGGACCCACAGTTAAAAAGAAACATTCTCATTTTCCCTCAGAATCATCTCTTGTGGTTAATTATCCCCACATAGTTTGAAAGCATTGATTTTTAATTTTATTTTTTTTAGGTGTACCACATTTCTAGTCCACACACAGGACTAGCTCTCATCTTCAACCACCGCCTGCATTTGTTAAAGCTGTTTCAGTTTGCTTGTGATCATGTTTACCTCCTCGCTGAGCGTGTGGTTAAGATAATGAAACCAACATCAGATGTTGCCGTCCATCGCTGCCTTGTTCTGTGAGTGTCTGAACTCCACAATCGTGAGCATTGTCGAGAGGCTTGTGCCTCTGGGAGACGCTGGCCAATTCTTTGCGGCGGTAAACAAAAGCAGCAATGTAAGCATTGGTTTGTGTTTGCTCCCTCAGTTTTCGGTCGCTGTTCTGCGTCAAGCTCTGACCCTTTCATGAACGTTGCTATTCTGTGGGACTGGAGGGGAAGGACCCTGCTGACTCTCACAATAGATGAGCTGTGCTGCTAAAATAACATTCAGTTCACTCTCACGTCCCACACGCTTGTTCGGATTAATAATAATCGTGTAGGTTGGTGAGCTGGCTAGTACTGACACTGGTGTTTTCATCAGTTATCCTATAAATATTTCATTTTTACATTATGCCTCCTGTCCTTCTGAAAGTAAGTAAGTAAGTAAGTAATATATATTTATATAGCGCTTTTCGAGACCAGGGTCACAAAGCGCTTTAACAATCAAAAACAATACTCAAAACAGTACATACTTCAAAGATCAAGACAACACCGAGAACAACACAGGAGTTCGAGAAATTCAAAGGCAACAGTATTGAAAGAAACAAAAGATGCTTTTTTATGAAAGCAAATTGGGAGGTAATAACTTGGGGTGTGCATTAGCAGATCTTGTGATACAATATTTAGCATATATATGATATGTAACAATACTATTGTTATAATACTGCTATACACTTTATTCAGCTTTTAAGTAGATATATATTGTATTGGGTATTGTTTTGATTGTTAAAGCGCTTTGTGACCCTGGTCTGGAATAGCGCTCTACAAATATAAATTACTTACTTACTTACTATATATTGCGATACTGTAGGATCAAGGATATATTTGTAATATTGTCGAGTACTTGACTCTGGTGATGCAGAATTTACAGACCACATGTCTCTTGACGAAGTAGTAACTGTTTTGAAACCGTAATATGTCTAAACATCAGCTGCTGGAGTCGAGTGTATCCTCTCGTCCTCAGTCATCTACAGGATCTCACAGGGTTTCATTGTTCCTTTAGCTGCGGAGGACATGATGACTGCTGCCATCTAGCGGCCAGAACTTTAACTGCAACAAAACAATTGAACAAACGAAGTAAATGTGAATTGTAAATGACTACAAATAGATTTTTTTTATTTTAACACATTTTATTAAACTGTAAACCATAGGTGGGCAATTCCAGTCCTCAAGGGCCGCAGTAGGTGCAGGTTTTTGTTCCAACTGATCAGGCATGGACAGTTTAACCAATGAGGTTTCAGCTAAAACGACACCAGAATGACTATCAACTGATTACAATCCTAAGACACCTGATTGGTCAAAAGGTGTTCTCTTGATTGGTTGAAACAAAGACCTGCACCCACCGTGGCACTTGAGGACCAGAATTGCCCACCCCTGCTGTAAACCATAAAATATGGTTTAAAAAAAAATAATAATATGTTATTTATAACCTTAAAATAAATAAATTAATCGATGAAATGCTGTAAAATATCGAAAAAAATCTTTTGAAAAAAAGAAAATCACATTGTAACACTGTATCAATATTTTTTAATACCTCTACTAAAAACAGTGTTTTGTTTTTGGCTCAGTTCTGCTGACATTTTCTATTCAAAACTTCAAGGTGCATCTGCTATGGTGCAGCAGTAAAATGGGTCCCCACTGAAAAATGTTTCTCCCCATGAAGTTTTGATAATATACCGGTGTAGGAATATAAAAGAAATGACATAATAAGAAATTAATAAGTGTAACAGATGTTTGGTATGCACTGTTTTCTCTTTAAATTTGGAAAACTGCTCTTAAAGCCAAACTTTTGTTAGTGTGCAGAAGCATCCATCTTCGACAACTTCACTGCAAGTGAGTTACAGTCGTCAAAAAGAGTCACACAAAGTTGCAGATGGAACACCCACTCTTCATTGATTTTAACTATTACACCCTCCAGCTCGAACATCCATCTGAATCCAGACAGAGACATAAATATAATATTCACCGTGCTCTACCCTGACAAGTCCAACTCGGTCTCCCACTGACATCGACCCATGATGTGACTCCCGCTGGTACAGCTTGAGTTCTGTATCAACAGGCACTAAATGCAGATTCAGCCCACACGGGCAGGATCCCGACTTTGACAAGACGGTAAACAAGCGGCTGTCATTCACATAGCGGGGTCAATATATAGGCACAGAATGTGCTGCCGGTTGTGTGTATTTTTGGCCGAGAGTAAGATATGTGAGATGCATCTCATGAATACACAGCTTGACTAAGGCCACTGTTGGAATTTGTGAGGCTGTGAAATGCTTGAAAAATATTGTCAAAGGCGTCAGTGGCATAATATTGTAAGCGAGAGTCAGTCAGACCACTTTTCGTGCCGTCCGACTTATCAGACAGTCGGGGTGAAAGTTGCACTCTTGAAATCTTTTTTTTTCTCTGAGTTCATGGTATATTTCATCCACTCCCAGGTAAATAAATGGACCATTTAATACCAGCGTTTTTTTTTTTACGAGCGTTGTTAGAAAAAGCATCGCCGAAGCTGAAGCCACCATGTCTGTGTTGTTCAGTAATCCAATATGACAGGGTCAAATTGTTGCACTTTGTTCCCATTCCTTATGTTATCCATTGTCCTTCCAAGAATGATGATATAAATCTAGACTGTAGTTCAAGGTCTCGCACACTCCCCATCGTCGGTGGACACCATACCTGTGAACTTTTATTTTTGAAAACAAGTAAATGGGGAAATTGATTGAAAACAACTACCAGAATAGCTGATGTTCATTTCAAATTCAAGCCAAATAGTAGCCTGACATCGACACCAACGGTCCCTTGACCTACCGCTGACCTCTGGAGCGTATGGATTTGTATATTTCCACCGTCCATGTCTGTTTAAGTAGCGGAGGTTTTCCTCATTTAAGCACCTGTGCGCATGTGCAAGGTTTTGGCTGCCTAGCATCGTCCGCTTAAAAAAATCTCAAAATATAGTCTTGTTAAAGGGTTTTCTGAAACGTTTACTAATCTTATTGAGTCTTTAATACAAGAGGGACGGTACAGACGAGCAGTATGGAGGGATTTGGATGTTTTTAAGTGCTTCATTTTGGATAAAGACATGTCGGAATCAGTCGCAACATTACCATAGACTCTTTTGCCCATTACTCTAAAAAGTCTGTGAAAATTAGTGCAATTTGAATTTTGTGTGAACTAACCCTTTAGCCAACACTTGCAGTGAGTACAATAGTGTTTTTTCTTTTTTTTACAACTTTTTTTAGAGTGATATTAAAGCAGAGTTTATAGCTGAGAATTTAACAAAGATTTTATATATAGCAGAGATTACAGTGGAAGTCACAGACCTGTTTAACATGAAACAGCTGTTGAGATATGAACATATGGTACGTGTATAGAAGGAAGTGTCTCGGACAAGTGTGTGACTCCCTAAAGAGTGAGAGATTCTCAAAATGTCTTACGCATCATACGTTTATTTACAGTATCATCCACGTTAATTTCCTTGTGATCTCCAGTGAAGAATAAATAACCAACTTCTTTATTTTTCTTGGGTTTTAAGTGGGTTAGTGAACCACTTTTTATTGCACGTGGACTGGTTATTCATTTTCACTAGTATAAATAGTTTATTTTTTACTGAAAGTAGCGTCTGGACGTGTCAAGAGTCAGACTAATGTTACTTCAGAGAAAAATATGAACTTATTTCAAAACAAAACACCTTTCACATAGTATATATATATATATATATATATATATATATATAGCATAAACTTATATATATATATATATATAATATAATTGTTTTGCATCCTGGTAAGGAATACCTTAAATGCCTCTTCCCCAATAAAGTTATTATATGTAATATAGAAATATGACATAAAAGTTTAAAACAAGAGCATAAACTTATGTTATTTAAAAAAATAAAAATACAGTTTTGCTGCTGACGAGAGAAAAACAGCTTTCTCTTTATTAATCACTTTACTTAACTTTTGCTACTCATTCTCATGTGATGTGCTGTGGTCCTCAGTTGTTGACTTGTTTTTGGTTTGAGAATTATTATTTAATCACATGATATTTGGACAATAAAAAACTTCTCAAGTTTAAACTCCCTTCAGGAACAAAACTCATAAAAACTCTTCTAGTCTTGTTGATGGTGTATGTAACTGATATATTGAGGAAGATAAAACTCTTAAAACCTGATATGACGATTCCAGACATTATGGTTGGATTGTTTATAGTCTTAAGCTTCAAGTTTCTGCGCACAAATGCAATGGCAATTATGTTCATTTTTACTTTATTTTCTACTGCTAGGAGGGCGTGTGGTGTCGTATTTTGTGACTATAAAATGTAATTCAGAAGTGTAACTATTTTTAGTTTCAGAAGCTTCAGGCTTTAAAAATGTTATTGGTTTTATATTTCATCTATACAGTTCATTTCAAATAGTTTAACAACCTCATTTATTCTATGAACTTACTTCGACGCTGCTTTTTTAAATTATCCTCATCTTATCTTTTTTAATATATTCATATATATTTTTAATATGCGGCCATGAGTAAGTACT
This sequence comes from Callionymus lyra, assembly GCF_982586985.1. Lineage (NCBI taxonomy): Eukaryota > Metazoa > Chordata > Actinopteri > Syngnathiformes > Callionymidae > Callionymus > Callionymus lyra. The sequence goes on along the minus strand of NC_141825.1, from coordinate 20,552,989 downwards.
TGTTAGTAATGGTGTGATTACTTTAAATTCTTATGTATTTACTTTCAAATTGCTTTCCTGTTCAAATTTCACAGTTAGATTTCACTGCCAAAAAACAAATTAATAAATAAAAAGAGCTATTTTCATGCACTCCCTATTTAGAGGCTCCATTAAAGTGTGCGTGGGCTTGTGTGGGTAAATTAACGTTAATGGCTCAAAAGCTTGCAGACAAAAAAATGGATTTCAAAAAAAGTGTTTCCAGACTTTGTTTCTCACCTTCATGCAGTTATTTCTGGCTTATGAGGTGATACCATGGTGCTGTAGGAGAGAGAACAGATGTGTACACTTAGTTTATATAATTTAGATGCGTGTCACAATTAAGTGCAAACCTTCTTGCTTGAAGAATTTCCTGGCCGTGGTCTATCAGCTCCAACATCTGTGTTCTTAGCTCATCGGAATGCACCAAAGCTTTTGTCTTGAGTTTCTCAGTGATATCTTCACCCTTTCTTTTGTGAAGGAGTTGAATTTGTGTGCAATATACCTTCTGTTGAAATGTGTGGTAATTAAGTTCCCAGTGGCTAAAAAAACCCACTGAACTTTGGCTAAAGAAAAAGTCTTTTCTCTTTTTCATTATGAATCAATTCAAAAACTAATTTAATGTTGATCACTGTCCATTGAATTCGGCCATGGTTACACATTTCTTTTGTAGTAAGTAATGGAGTATCAGTGTCCTAATCCAAAGGTTCACAATTTTGATATATTGCGATATTGTACGTCAGGGGTGCCAAAATTTCGACGGCATAAAGAGGTTCACACAAAGGGGCCAAAATCATTTATCCATCAATGTTGTGGGACGAATAAAATATATATTTACCAAATTCTCTGTAACATGAAGTATGAGTCTGATTGTGATATTGTTTTTCCAGAGGAAATGAATTCAGTGAGTCTCCGCCTCCAAGGGATGTTTATAAATAAAGAAGCAAGTCATTCTTCGCTACTACAGGAGGAGTGAAGCCATTATTACGACATAATGGACTCTGTTTATTAACTTCTCTTGAATGAAGACTTTAAAGAACATTTGAAACGTGTCAGAAGAGCTGGGTTTTCACATTAGTTTCCCTTTAACATCCATTATATTCTCACCTATCTCATAGTATACACTAGCATCTGCATACTGTACCATAAACACATGAATATTCTTCTACTTGGATTTGAGATTTTAACTCTACTTATCAAAGACACCTCTATTATGAACTTTTAAAGGGGTCCAGCTCTTCTCTGCATTTTATTAGCAACATTTTTCTAAGGTATTATATGTGGTATTCTCAGGGATTTTGAGATGATATGATATTCATAGCAGTGAAACTGTTTCTTCCAACAGAACTCAAGTACTTGCAGAGGTCTTGTGAGAGCAAGTAACAGGATGTTCGCTGGATCGTTCACTTTATATATTATTTAGTGGTGTTGAGAGAATTGAACTTGTCACTTTGACCTTTGAAAAGTAAACTGTGTATATTATTGTGGAAGACGGTTCTCCCGCTGCACCATGACTCAGCCACCACATTTACATATATTTTAGTATTTCTTCTTAGCAATTTAGCATCTTTTTATGTATTCTGTTTATTTTTTATATTCGGAAAACAAATCTAGATTATTATTTTTTTGTTAAATGACACGTATAAAAACTTACCGTACCGATACATTTCATATACTGTATCCAAAGTATTCATTTCCTAACATTCATTTTGGCATCAAACAATTAGATGCGTTTAAATATAATCTATATTTTTATCCTATTACTACAAAGTTTTCCATATGTTAATAATAAAATATTCTGGTTTAGATACGACTATAGAATTATTTTATTATTATTAACTTTTGAAAAGGTATGCTGCACATAACATATTCTTATATTTTATTTAATTCCCTTTAACACATATATTTACATATCATTACTTTATTACAAGTAAATGTGAGCCTTCAGACTTTGAATATACATTTTTAACACTGAATTTTTACAGCCTCAAAATCAGACTTTGAATATTTAAAAAACATCAAATTTCAAAATAAATCAAATAAATGCTGTTGTCTAATTGTTTTCAGTGCATGAATAAATTCATTGTAAAACATGCTTATGCTTCTCCTTGGTTGCCTGGACCACATTTATTACATTTATTTCCATTAAGTAATTTACATTTAATTTTTTTTTACGATTAATTGTTTACAGTATTTTTTTTTAGAGATTAATTCATTCATGCAATGAAACAAAAATACAGTAAAAGGCAAAAATAACAGGGCTTGTAATTTTAGTTTGTCAAAATTCTGGTGTTAATTATTAATTTGTGAATAAACGTCACAGGCATTTTTGTTGCAAAGAGAAATCTTTATATATAAGTTAAAGTAGATAATAAGTACTTTCTTTTTTTATACTGTCAAGTCTCTGCATCACTAATATGTTGAGTTTGTGATCACTTTTTAAACTGTAATTGCAGGAGAATCAGAAAGTCATTACTTTTGCTTGCTGGGCCCAAATAATTGCACTGAATAGCTACTGCTCTCTCCTCATTGTTGTCTCAGAAACTGTATTTTCCCAGCCTAGCGTGAAGGAACAACATTAGAAAAGAGCCCTGAAAATAGCACTTTAAATGGGGCTGACTTGGACATATAAAAGACTGCCGATTGACCAGATATGTTCCCAGGTGAGACCTTTTGCTTTTAAAAAACAACATAACTGAAAACATTTTTTCCCCTCATCTGCTTTTATTTAAGTGGTACGATGGCAACGGAACAGAACGACATGTGTTAGTGTGTCTGGCAGAAACTCACTCTAGCTCTTGTTCCATGTGTGGATCAAGAAAGCTTCTCCTTGTTATACTGTCAAAATATATTTTCTGAAAGTACAATATGACACATGAGCCTTGAGTAAAATTATGGGATTCATAAGTCTTCCTCCTTTGACAGCTCAAATTTCAGTGTAAAATGCGTTGAAAAGGATGTTCTATGCAACACACTCCTCATGTTTCATGTGCCAAATTTAAAACCAAAATAAATGTCAATAATTGCTTCATAATGAACCGTCTTCTTGGTTCCATCTGGGATGATTTTAATTTAATCAAGCCAAGTTATAATAATTATATACCAGATCTTAAATGCCAAGTGTGTAAGAAATAGCTATACTTTTTAACAATATGGTATTGATTCAATGGCAATGTATCAATTTTTACTTACAATAAACAATACAAATATAAACTGCATTGTGTTCATTTTCGTGTTGCAATTGATCGTCCGGACAATGTAGTTATCACGTCCTCTGGCAGGAATGGGGAAATCTCCTGATGACTGAGGACGAGAGGATACAGTTTTAAAGCTGATGTTCGGACATATTCTGGATGCAAAATAATTGAAAGTAGTAATGACTTCATCAAGACTCATGCACTCTGTAAATTCTGCAACACCAGAGTTAAGTACTCAAGACAGTATTATGTACTACTTGTATCATTGCCCATGTCTTGAGATGCATATCGTATCACTAGATTCTTGCCATAGCAAATCCCTATTCAATACATGTTTTAAGGCAATGATGCATGTGGGTGAAACTATTCCTACTGAAAATAAAAACACTTCAATCATTCATGTTGTTAATGGAAACTATTGTGTCAACTTCCCCTCATTTGAGACTTGAGAATTATAACTTGGTGTCGTTTGAAGAGACAAATGGAGGCTTGTTTCCTGCTCTTAGAATACAATAGAATACAATAGGAGTGTGAAGATAAGCTCTAGCCCAAGAGCTGCCCTCACATAGGAAACTACTATTTGCCTAAAGTGGGTTAGTTGCATGGATAATTCCAGGACTGTTGCAAGGGAATGTTGTTATGAAACCAAACAACGGTAGCAAACAAATATTCATTTTATTGTATATCCGAAGAGAGAGAACCTCTTTATGCTGTCGGCATCTTTCTGGGAGGAACAGACTCATGTGAACAGTGTCTATTAGACTTCATTCTGATATTTATAAAGAATGGTAAAAAACTCACACTTAGTTTTGAGAAGTGATTTTATGTATGGATCATGTGGATTCACACATGATATGGTATAAGGTTAATACAATTGATTCAAGATTCCTTCAGATTTTCTCTTCGCACATATTAAAAAAAACATAAATAAAAACAAGAGATGCATTTTAAGTAAGCTTGGTTTTTATTATCTTTAAAAACTTACATGTAACAACAATTCCCTTCCTGGAATGAAAGTACCAGCTGATCCACTAACGTTCACTTCAAAAGCTCACATTAACAAATATTTATCTCATTACTGAATCTGAAGAAAAATGCACAGAAATTACATTTTTAATTATTTTTAACTTCAAAAAGGTCACAATAAGAGTACATGCATGAACATGTCTTACTGTTGGCAAATTCACGATGTTTCAAGTAGTTCTATCGCTGCAAATTTGGCCAAATAGTACAGTATATTATTAAAAAAAATCAACAATTAAAAATAATAATAAAAAAATAGATAATAAAATTGGTTATGTTTTTAAACTTTTATCGCTTTTGTCAATATGTTACCCAGGCCTAATATCTTCAAAAAAATGTATGGACCACTCTCAGCTAGGAAAGTCTTTAAAGTAATAATTTACCTTAAGCCCCTTAGATTTCAGATCTTGATTTCCCTGACTTAACTTCACTTGAGGGGAGAATTGAAGACCGTATGCATCACTTAAAATTTCCATATCCTAGTTTCCAAGTAAGTATTTATATAGTCACTTTTTCCATAAGGATTTTAATTTTTTAATATTTTGTGGCTCTCTGATAATGGCAATTCAAGCTCTGATAGTAGGGGATGTTTAGAGAAAGATTGATGTGTAATATTGTTTTTTATTTTTATTTTTCATATTATATTAAATATGTTTGAGATAAGACATTGCTATGGTCTGAGTTTCAGTCCATGATGGTCCTCGTTATTTTCAAGATGAAGCTGGAAGTTGTTTAAGGTATTAACTTGTCAATGAGTAGCTGGTGGTTTAAATCAAACCCAGAAGCATTTCTTTTCATAATGTTTTAAAAATATTTACTTGTATTTCAAGACTTCGAAAACTATTACAAATGTGTTATTTTTTTAATACTCCTCATGTGATGCAATAGCGTCTTTACAGATGTTTTGCCACCGACAAATCTTACAGATGTTCCATCATCTCCTTGTTCTCCAGAAGGCATTATTTATACTTTTTATGTGCATTCAGGAATTCACCATATTATCGTTTCCAGACATATTGTTGATACTGCTGTTCCACTTCTGTTTCAGATTAGTAAAATGAACGGTTGTGTTTCATTTTCCCCAAAAATTCAACATCTGAAAATAATCTCACTAAGATAATTACAACAGAAATCCCAAGTGTTGAATTTGTATGTCTTATGTCAAGGATAGAAGTTAAGTGAATGAATATGGTGACATATTGAGACTTCTTGTGGGGTTTTATCCGAAATATAAGTTGGCTAAACTACTAAGAGATCTCAATTTGGACACAGCTGGGAGTGGGACATGGCAAAAAGGAGCGATAATATGGCAAAATAAATCTCAAGCAGCTCTTCTACTTGGTCTCAAAAGATAATGGAGCCAAGAGAAGCCTTGCCTGCCCACCTGAGGAAATCTTTTTCATCTTCTTTTCTTTTTAATATATGTGTATGTGGTTGTTCCAAGTGTCCAAGAATTTTTTTTACAAAGACATGGTATTTTGGCTCATACTGTATACAAACTAATGTCAAAAGATAATTAATAATTGAGATATGATTTCATTATATTCTGCAATTGATCAATACTTTTTTAATACTTTTAATTTCACCTAAAAATAGCTGAAGAAAGCCCTCACATGTATTTTTTTTAATTAAAAGTCATATTGTGGCAGATGGAAAAGTTTAATATATTAGAAAAAAGTGTCTTCATAAACTTATTATTTGTCTAAAAAAATGTGGTTTACTAAAAAAAAAAGGCACTTATTATGGTTACTTAGCCTCACTTTAAAAAAACATTAATTAGAAACATGAATAAACACTCTTAATATTAGTAAGTAAGTAAAAAGTAGATAAAAGTCTCAGTATAATAAATTAGTGATAACAATTTTAATATTCAAGTTAAGTTTGTTTCTATATTGCGTATGTTTCATTTTAAAATAAATCCTATTGAAAGGTCTAACATTAGGGCCAAACTTAAAAACCTGCCTGGGTGTTAAATGTTGAACTTTTAGTCTTGCAGGCTTTCCCTTGACTCGTGTGTTTGTCTCGGTGGTGTCTTGACCTTTTAAGCATATATTTTATTGTTTTGATTGTTTAAGCGCTCTACAAATATTTCTTACTTACTTATTGCTAAAAAGGTCACAACTGACAATGTTTCACATCTTGTAAATCCCACTTTTTCACTGCCCCCTGTCCTCAAGTTATACTTCGTTTAGATCCTTTTTTACAATTTGCTGATAGATATAGTAAAAAAAAATAAATATTGAAGCTTCTGTAACGTTTTTTTTTCTGGTACCATTTAGCAATAACAATGCACATTTACACTACTTTTGGAAAGTCAGTGTCTGTGAAAAATTACAGAGACACCGTCACAATTGTTGTAATGATGATCTATTGTTAAATTAATCTTTTATTTATATGTTTTTAACAACTGTCATCCATACCCAACATTGCTCAGGCACCAGCTCATCATGTGATTGTATTCAGTGATCTGATCAGGATGCCTGGCTGCAAGAATATAAATAGAATTTTATCTCCACTGATCCAGTTTTCCTGTTTAGAATGTCCGCTCCGCGGGCTACAGGAGGGCGGTCCGGCTCCGGGGCTGACTGCTTGGCTGGACTTTCTCAGGGGAAAATGTCAAAACCGTAATAACCTCAGACGTGCAGACAGAAAAGGATGTAAGATGAAGATTGAGGAATTGTATACAACAGCTAGTTTAGCTGCAAGAACGGACATAGTCGTAGAATATTCTCCTGACGGGAGTGTTCTCAATATAGACTGAGGTCATTAGGAGAGTTTCTGCTACAATATCCTGTGGTTAGTTCTTCAAAATAGCAGTGCATGAATAGGTTTAAGTTGCATGAGAGCTGAGGGATGTTGCCGATATCATTCATATTTGTGAATGGAATGACATTTATTAAAAGACCAAACCGTGAGAAACAGGAAAACAAAATATGCTTCGGGTTATTTTAGATGCTTTGTCAACAATGGAGATAAAAGTCTTTCATATGACTTCTTATCTTATCCAGTACACTTCTGATGTCATGTTATTGTAGTTCCAGCAGTCCAACCTATTTAACTCAACTTACTCCTACATTCGATGTGACAATGAGTCAATATAATCAATTGATCAATATTTCCTTTTAACCCCATCTTTAAAACCAGGGCCCTCAACCTTTTTTTCAGCCAGGTTTTGGCCTTATTTTTGTATTATTTTCATGGACTGGCCTTCAGATAAAAGCAGCAAAAATAAAATTGGCATTACCAGCAAAAAAACAAACGTTAAGTGCATGAGTAAATATATCTTACCATAATGCTGAATCAGCAGGAGGCTTGCGCTTCTTTTTCTGCAGGTTGTTTTCATAAGGAGTTTATATTTTACTCATTTTTTTTAGTTTACAGGCTTTTTTTTTTACAACAAAAATAAGGTTAATAAAACAGTGAAAAATGTATTTAATACAACAAAGAACAGTGACATAAAATGTCTACAACATGGCGACAAAGACCTTTCTCAAACGTCCACATAGTATCTTTCTCACAATAAAAAGTCCAAACAAACTCAAACAGGGGGATTCTGAAATGGAGTGATAACCTGACGAACAATCTACTGAAGGAAGAGAATCAAAGGGAGGGCAAGTTATAACAATAACTCGAAAAAATAGTAACACAAAGCACTGACACAGAACGCTGCCAGGAGGATGACGACGTCCAGAAACTGGGAAAAAAGCAACAAACGGGTAGTACAAGCAGATGTCAGGATTCACCAGGGGACTGAGTTACGAACTGATGCTGGTCCGAAGAAAGTCCGGCGTTTTAATAGGACTGGGCTAACTTTTTAATCACCGAAAAGATTTACTCAGAAGGAGATTGTGACAGTAATTCAACTCTAGATGTTTTAGAGATTGATAATCAATGTGACAGCATACATTTTTTATTATTTCTGTTCGGCCCTGTAACAAATGTTTAACAGACCGGTCCTGGTCCCTTGTCCAGTGGTTAGGAACCACTGTTTCAAACTATTATCAGAATAGTGTATTCAGGTCATTCAACACAGGGTTTAAACCTAATGTGTAAATGTTATCGCATCAACAAATTGCATTTGTCTGTTTCTTTATCAACATTTTACAATTTTTTTTATTGTTTATAGATTTATTTTTCAAAAACTTTTAACACCGATGTGTAATGTTGCTTATCTCAATGTTAAAAATGTGTTTTTTGTTGTTTTTTATTTTAATTTTAAAAAGGGAATTGATACTGGACCTTCTTTTGTACTTTCTGAGGAGGCTTCGATCATTTAACATCTGCAAGAAGCTCCTCTGCATGTTCTACCAGTCTGTGGTGGCCAGTGTCCTGTTCTATGCTGTGGTGTGTTGGGGTGGAAATGTGTCCAAGAGGAGTGTCAACAGGTTGGACAGGTTGATCAGGAGGGCTGGTTCTGTGGTTGGAATGAAGCTGGACTCACTGGTGACAGTTGCTGAGAGGAGATCATTGAACAAACTACTGTCCATCATGGATGATGACAGTCATCCTCTGAACACTGTCATCAGTGAGCAGAGAAGCAGAATGAGTGCACGAATGCTCCTACCCAGGTGCAAAACAAATAGACTCAGGGACTCATTCATCCCTCGGGCTATTAAATTGTACAATTCTGAGTTCGGGGGCAGGAGTGGAGTGAGAGTATCTGGATGTTCTGTTCCATGTTAGTCTTTGTATCTTTGTCTTTGTTGTTTTTTTTTCCTTGACCTATGTCCTTTGTCTTTGTCTTTAGACTTAGATTGTGTCATCTTGTTCTTCCTCTTTATGTTCTTCTTATTTTATTTTTTATGTATTATTTTTTATTGTTTATGAAAATTTGCTGGCTATTGGTAAAAAACAATTTCCCAAAGGAGACCTCCTGAGGGATCAATAAAGTTTTACCTTACCTTACCTTTTATTCATTTTCTACTGCTTATCCCCTTATTGGGATCCCATTAGGTTGGAGCCTATCCCAGCTGCTTAGGGTAAGAGGCAAGGGGACACTCTGAACAGGTAGCCAGCTTATGGCAGAGACACACAACTTTTCAATCAATCCCTGTATGTTTTTGCACTGTGTGAGAAAAGGTAAACACACATGTGCAACTTTACACTACAAACAGTTAGTTTGTCTCAAGCTGAAAGGGAACCTTTAACCCTCTTGGGTGCCTTGAACCTAAACAAGGACAATTCAATAGAAACAAATCAAACTTGTTTTGTTTTCTTGTTTCTATGCAGGCTGTGATTTGTCCAGTTTTTATTTCTAGGTCAACAATGTTTTTTTTCAATTTGTTTTCCCTCTATTGCACTATTATCTCACTCAGGCCAAATTGATATCAGCAGTGCAGTTGTTTCTCCAGAAGAAAAGAAAGGAAATGTTTTCCCCCTGAAGCACAGAACGCCAAGAGGTGGAAAGGATTTTCATCTCAGTTTTGATTCATAACTTGGAAGCCTGTGACCTCATTAGCGGGACCAAATAAAGCTACAGTTTTGTTACCGCAAAAGTGAAATGGAAGCAAATGTTTCCCTGACATTTTTGGCTGTGGAACTGTGCAAGTGCTCCGGGAAGTAGGGAAATTAATGCCACATCAGTCGCAGTTTAGTTGACTTTTTCATCACATGCGTCTCCAAACACTCAATCCATTCACGCCGTTTGATTTTTCATCCTTCCACTACCCTATCCTGTCATTTTTCCACAGCTGAAACATATGCAAGGATGGGTTTGATGTGGTGTGAAGGGCAGGATTTTCGGTAATGCCTTTGGACAATCGCGGCTTATGTTGGAAGCAGATGCACTGATTTTGTGGTCACTGACGTTAGAGCCTCCGGTTGTAGCGCGCCTGTACTGTCTTATGCAATTGGCAGATTGCAAGGAGGAAATACACGCCTCCGACTAAACCCTCAGCAGTGAATGAGAGTTGTCATGTTGCCAAAGCTGAGGTTATCCAACTTCTCTTTTTTATAGGCTCAGGCTTTATTGTAAGTCATTTGCGAGAAGAAGCCTTTGGGACTGTCTATTGACACATTGTTTCGCTCCTTTTATAGTGCATTCATTGTCATTGGTTGGTTACATCTATATATATATATATACAGTATATATCCTTACATCACTGATCTGATCCAGCCTTACACCCCAGCTCGGGCTCTGAGGTCTGTG